>NC_134490.1:44843967-45143967 GCF_040206685.1 Ascaphus truei | reverse complement strand
AGTCAGTCACCCCCCGTCAGTCAGTCACCCACCCCGTCAGTCATGCACCCACCCAGTCAGTCAGTCACCCACCCAGTCAGTCAGCCACCCATCCAGTCACCCCCTCTCTCTCTCTGTCTCTCTCCTCTCTCTCTCTCTCTGTCTCTCTCCCCTCTCTCTCTCTCTGTCTCTCTCCCCCTCTCTCTCTCTGTATCTCTCCCCTCTCCCCCCTCTCTGTCTCTATCTCCCCTCTCTCTGTCTCTCTCCCCTCTCTCTGTCTCTCTCCCCTCTCTCTGTCTCTCTCCCCTCTCTCTCTCCCCTCTCTCTCTTCTCTCTCCCCTCTCTCTCTTCTCTCTCTCTTCTCTCTCTCCCCTCTCTCTCTCTGTCTCTCTCCCCTCTCTCTGTCTCTCTCCCCTCTCTCTCTCTGTCTCTCTCCCCTCTCCTCTCTCTTGGTCTCTCTCCCCTCTCCTCTCTCTCTGTCTCTCTCCCCTCTCCCCTCTCTCTGTCTCTCTCCCCTCTCTCGCTCTGTCTCTCTCCCCTCTCCCCTCTCTCTCTGTCTCTCTCCCCTCTCTGTCTGTCTCCTCTCTCCCCGTCTCTCTCCCCTCTCTCTGTCTCTCTCCCCTCTCTCTCCCCTCTGTCTCTCTCCCCTCTCCCTCTCTGTCTCTCTCCCCTCTCCCTCTCTCTCCCCTCTGTCTCTCTCTCTCTCTCTCTCTCTCTCTCTCTCTCTCTCTCTGTGTCTGTCTCTCTTTCTCTGTCTCTCTCTCTGTCTCTCTCTCTGTCTCTCTCCCTGTCTCTCTCCCTGTCTCTCTCTCTCCCCCCCACACTCTCTCACATTCTGGATCTCTTATTTACCCTGTATATCTTAACTTCCCTATACTACACCGAAATAACCTATACTGCTTTCTCCAGATCTGACTCAAGCTTCACACGGAAGACATCGTAACCCCCACTAACCCAGAAGACAGGTAAGGAACACATCCCCTCCAATGTGTAACATTGTGGGAATGAGGGCACCTGTACATTGAGGGACTACGGATCAGGTAAGATCCCAGGCGGGATTTCTGCTTTAGATATTGTGAAGCGGGGGCATCCAGACACTGGTTAAGGGGTTCAGGAAACTAGTCATTCACATCTGGCTTTTATTTCTATATCCGACATTTACACACACATACACACACATGTAACAAGGACTAATTGTAGTATAATGTAATACAATAAATAAATTTATGTCAAAAACGAATGTTGTTCTGACTAGGAATTTATTAAATGTATTTTATTTTAAAGCGGGGTTGGGGGCGGGACTAGGGGCGGGGTTGGGGGCAGGACTAGGGGCGGGGTTGGGGGCGGGACTAGGTGGCGAGTAGATTTTTTGGGTGGGCGAGTAGATTTTTGGGTGATTTGTCGAACACTGTATATATATATATATATATGTATAGGGGTCAATTTGAGTGCTACTAGGCGTGGCTAAATGTATATAACAAGAAACGAAGAAGCCCAAAGCTACATCCAATATAACAAAAATATACAGTGAAATACCTATATATCTCTTGAAAAAAGGGTAATATAGTTAAACCCTTTGGCCAAAGCATTTTAAGCCTGCAAGCCACTTCAATGCATGACCAAATATTGCAGGTCCTAACACTAACTGATTAAAATTCTTATTTACCTCTATAGTTAGAGGAAGAATGGTCGCATTGGATCTGTCATATTGGATGTAGCTTTGGCTTCTTTGCTCCTCTCTTTACACTCAGAATTAGTGACTGATTTACCACAGGAAAGGAGTGGGACTGTACTCATCATGAAACAACTGAGGTAACAGAGAAGCTCTGATCAGCGGCAGCTACATTCATGTTGATCCATGCTCCCTTTGCAAACAGAAAAAAGGGAGAGCATTACGCAACCTCAATAAACAATCCCCAGACACCCAGGGGTCCACGGACCACAATTTGAAAACTCCATTGATTTAACAAATTTAACAATAACCATCAAACAGTAAAATCTGCCTGGTTTGGCATTCACCAGTACATTGTTTAGAAATTTCCAACCTCTAATATTTTGCACGTCTTATTGTGTATGTCTCCAGATACAGCCTGGAGATAAACAGCAGAGCACCATTGTAACACTGAAGTTCCTCATTAAATGGTATGTTTTGCCTTTATAAAGATTGTGTTGTTGTATTTTTACCTGGAAAATAACTGGGACCAAACTGGAACAGATCTTTATTAAATTACGCCCTTGATGCCATAACAAAGAATACCACAGAGAGTGACACGTATATTACACATTAGTAATACTAAGTATTGGTTGTGAGCTATAGCAACCACAAAGAGGAACTATTTAAAGGAAACAAATCCAGATACTAGACTGTGAACCATGATGTTAAAGAATGTGAATTGGGCTTTCTTACTTAACCCTCCTAAAAAAATATGTTTTATTTGTGCCAATAGTGGCCAAAACACATTTGCTTTGCAAATCTGCTGCAGACCTCCCTGGCAAGTGATAGTCGAATGTGTCAAAGTTCGGACCTCGAATTTTTGAATATACTTTTAGTTCAAACATTTTGTTATTCTAAAAGCGCGAGAAAATATGCTATTCCTATTGTCTCTATTTTGCTTTTTTCACTTCAGTTTTAAGAACAATTTTGCATGATCAAATTTAGAAGAAAATATGGATTTGACCTTTTTCCGAATTTAGAAGAAGTTGCAAAAAAACGAACATGAGAAGAAAAAACGGCATTTTTGCTGCAGTATCAAACTGACAAGAGGTTCTCCCATCTCTGGTCCCGGGTATTACTGGAGGAGTTTAATGGCCTTTATTCAATATGCTATTAAGCCATCTTCCCCTTACTTACGGATCATATTCACTAAAGGGTCTAAGCCTTAGCACATCTTAACTCCCATTCATTTGAATAGGAGTTAGGCCTTGCACAATTGTAGCACCCTTAAGTAAATATGGGCCTTAGGCTTCATTCATTCAAATGACAAGGAATGACCGCTTCATAACACGATGAATAGGGGCCAATAAGTTGAGGCACCTCACTTATCTCAGGGCCGTCTTAACAGCATTATAGGACCCCGGGCAAAGCAGTGCACTGGGCCCTGCCTACACAACCACTCACAGGAATAAAAATGTAAATTATCAATAAAATAAACTTATATTTGTTGGTACCTCCAACAAAACCGTTAATTGCCTCCCACAAATCCGTTACAATATTCTGCTTCCATAACATTGCAAGCAATAAAAACAGCAACATTTCTCTCGCGAATGCAGGCATGCCAACTCTCCGCTACAAGTCGTCATTTTTCTCCTTCTACCGAGTTAGCGGGAGATTTGAATGTTGCGGCGGGTGATCGGAAAATTAGTGTTATATTCTGGTCTGTGAATAGATTACCATGAGGCCCCTATGCTCGTGGGGCCCCCGGGCAACTGCCCAGCGTGTCCATGCATTAATACGGCACTGACTTATCTAACTCCATAGTGAATGCCTATTTCTTTCGAACATATGCAGTACTACACTTTACAATTTACTGTTCCAACACTACAGAAATGTGACCTCCCGCCAAACTTTCAGAACACTTTAGTACCGTTCTGGTTTTTAGCTTCTTCCAATAATCATTCTGGAATTTGTAACTTTTTTTTTATCAGTATTTATTAAGCAGATTACAAACGCTAACATGAAAACGTATCATTGCAGGATCCAAAACCGCCCACTAAGCCATGGTCCTGAGTGGACAGAGGCCTGCTAGGCCAAAACATGGTCTTATTTCTGGGGCACCACACAGGGAATATAATTTGAACAACTGTTTCAAGTGCGATGTAATAAAATAGATGACAACGTCTTTACTCACTGTGCTGTGGCTGATAATTTTACAGAGACTCCATATACTTTCCATCATTGAGGGGGGTGCGACGTTTATTTCACGTGCACCTGATAATTCTCTAGTATGTCCTGGTTAGGGCTGTGTACATCAGCCAAACACAGGATTTCCTTTACAGATATATACAGTTATTGTCTTATTATATTTTGATCTGATAGTTTTGCCGTATTAAACAGTTACCATGAAAGCAGCATCCTTCTACTTCGCACTAACTAACATACAAACATGCATGTGGCTAAATATACTATCCTACAGTAAAAAGGGTTCTTCTTATCACTGAGGATGGATGTTGCTATCAGTGAGATGATGATTGTATTTCGAGTCAGTAGTATTAACAATTTAGGGGGTTACTCATTAAATTGCGTGAGCGGCGATCCATGCATTATAACACTGAAAGCTCCCATTGATTTAAATCGCAGTGTAACGAACAACCCTCTTAGAATTCAGAATATAAATCACCTCACGTTGTCGGAACTATCAATAAGAACGGTAGTATGGACTCTGAGAAACAAAGTAAATATCATTTGACAAATAATGGTCATATCAGTGGTGATGCAAGAATGGACAGTCTTATCAGTTACAACTGACTGTGTTATCACATACAACTCTCACAGCCGAATTAGTCATGTACAAGTGTGGGATTGTTACAGGTTGTAATACTCTGCAGTGAAGAAAATATAAGAGTTCTTCGTCATAGGTATAACCAGTGGTTGACAAATCACCAAAAAATCTACTCGCCACACAAAAAAATCTACTCGCCACCTAGTACCAAACGTGTGCTGCTTGGGCCAATATTTACTCGCCCGGGGGTTAAATCCACTCGCCCGGGGCGAGCAAATGTATAGGTTTGTCGAACACTGGGTATAACTAACGGAACACAAGTCTTTATCAGGTGATCATCTAAAGAGGGGACTTGTGAGGTCTCAAAATCTTGATACAATGTCATTTGTGTCTTTGAAGAATGATTGTCAGCCCATTAAATTGTATTATGGTATCAGTATCCATTTATTAAACCTTCCAAAAAATATCACTTTATACAAAAGAATTGCAACACATTTTTCTGAGCTACTACACCTGATAATACTGTACTTTGAATTTGAAATACATTTTTTAAACTTTCCCGCTTGCAATTGCGCCCCCCCTCTTTCCCCCTGCGTGCACGTGCGCAAGTTGCAGGACAGCGCGCTCAGCGCCAGCGGGGACTCAGCCTCAGCGTCGAATTGTAGCTCGCACACTTTATAAAATCTGTCAAACAGTGAAATCATATTGTAGAAAGCTCTATACAATTGTGCTTTTTACAGAAGAGGGAGAACTTGTTCTTATCGTGATACATTTTTACTGTAAGTTTGCAAATAAAAAGTGGTAGTAATCTGACCTCTAGTTCAGACAATCACACTCTGACAGCTCATATATATTACAGCCTTGTTAGATGAGGTTAGATGTTATATAATGCTGACAGTGTGTGTACAGAGTACAAGAAATAGGCACAAGTTATTATCTAATTTAACACTATACAGGTACATACAATCCTATTTAAGCAAAATAATGTATGCAGTTTAGAAAACAGATGACACATTCTCCCCTACAGAGTTTACAATCTAATTTGTATGCAACTCTGCCAGTGTATGCCTTGTTTTACATTACATACCAATACAGGTATAATGGCTAAAGATCTTCTTATCCAGGTGTGTTCTGCATAACCAGGGCATGCAATGCAGTATGCTACAGATCTGACATTGGTGCCCTAAATACATTGTGTTGTAATGTGACTGTATTTAGCACTGTACTATAAGAAAGAAACATGAATCACAGTTATTGGAGGTGTCTCCTTTCCAGGTGTCTGGCAGAGGAGGGGTTGTCCTGCCCATTGGGCAGGTATGAGGTTCATGCTGTACTGCTCTCTGGCTGGTTGGCAAAGCCGCACCTCATGAATGGACACACTCTTATCAGAGAGCTGAGAGCGAGCAACACTGTCATCAGTTATATAGAGCTCAGCTTCCTGATTCACAGGAGCAAGGGTTACAGGGACAGGGGGGAAGAGAGAGAGAGAGAGAGAGAGAGACTCAGGAAGAGTGAGTAAAAGAGTAAGAGAAAAGGACTGAGAGGCCAGAAAGTAAGGGACACAGGCAGTGAAAGACAGAGACAGGGGGAGTAAGAGGGACCAATAGAGAGATGGAGACAGAGTGAGGGTATTGGAATTTCACTGGCTGGTTTACATGGCTCTAAATGCATTGTTGGCTCTTTCCATGGATTAACTAACTGAGAAAGTGAGTAAAGGAGTGAATGAGAAAGATACAAAGGAGAGATTCACATAGGAAGCCAGAGAGTAATAACGTGAGAGAGATTAGACTAGTGTAACAGGGAGATAATAGGAGACAAGTAGAGACATTTCGGGTTAATAAACATTTAGGTGTCAGAAACATGAGGAACCCTGCAGGGATTATACATGACATGGCTATGGGACAGACAGAACATTGAGGAGAGAGTGCCTGCTTCGGTCAACCTTTACAGCCCAACAAAGAAGAGACGGTGAGCGGAGAAGTGCCCTGTATCTGGTGAGTGAGCAGGTTAACTTGTGCTTGAGAGAACATACAGAATGGAAAGAGAGGTGGTATAGGAATGTGCACACTGGCATCTAAAATGGGCAAAGTATCAAAGGCAGTCATGTTACTACTAATCTCTTTGCTAGTAGTATGGGGAGTGACAATAGTATTGAGGAAAGAGCTTCACGTTATAATGGGATTATCACATTCTGTGGGGGTCATTATTCCCAAGATTGGGACAAAACCTGTCCCTAAACATGAGGGCAGCATTATAGTATCTGTTACTGTTCAATTCAGGCCCTCTGTGGACTCAGTAACAGAGCTCTTTGCAAACTGAAATCAGAAAGACCAGTGAGATCTATTGTTTCCTTTTGTACCTTTTATTAATTAGCTATTACCGCTGACTAATTACAGTCTGAGCATTGCAACATATAACTTGGGAGGAGCGCTCCTTAAATGATTTAACCCCTCCACTGCCTACTCCTGTTAAGCTTGAACACAGGGTTATTCACTAAAGAGCTATAGTGTTGTTTTGACACCACCGCATGACATCTCCTGCTCATGTCATTGCCGCCATCACACTTTAGCTCTTTGGGTGGCAGAGGGGCAGCGGCACGAGTGACCATGTGATCGTAGCATTACTTAATGCGGAAGAGGAGTGCTCTGCATTTCAGATCGTGTTCTGCCCTCTCTAGGAGCAGAGAACCCGATCTCCTCTGGGAATGTAACCCAGAAAGGGTATGATGTAGGGTATGATGTTCATCATGGGGCCCCTGGAGTGCCAGACCCCGGGATGTAGCCACTATATGGGGCCCCTGGAGAGCCAGACCCTGGGACGTAGCAACTACATCATGGGGCCCCTGGAGTGCCAGACCCCGGGACGTAACCACTATATCATGCCCCCCCCCCCAAAAAAAACAGACTCCATGATGTAGCCACAACATAGGGCCCCCAGATTGCCAGACCCGGGACATAGCAACCAGGGCCGCCAACAGAAATCATGGGGCCCAGGACAAATGAAAGGATCAGCCCACCCCCCCCCGACCCATAGCGCACTTACCACACATTTTTTTTTAGCATGCAACTTTTACTTAACTATTTTCTTCTTATTGTAATATGGAAAAAAACATTACAATGCAATCTGTTTATTTTAATATTTTCAACAAAAGATAAATATACCCAATGCTACATCCAATGTGACAAAAGGCCTGGGGGGGATTCAGTATGGATCTGGGGGGGGGGGGGGGGGTTAAGTATGGGCCTGGGGGGGGGTAAGTATGAACCAAGGTGAGGGGATAAGTATGGGCCAGGGGGGTTAAGTATTGGGGACTGACTGGATGACTGTCTGGGTGACTGACTGCCTGGGTGGGTGACTGACTGCCTGGGTGGGTGGGTGACTGACTGCCTGGGTGGGTGGGTGACTGACTGCCTGGGTGACTGACTGCCTGGGTGGGAGGGTGACTGCCTTGGTGGGTGGGTGACTGACTGCCTGGGTGGGAGGGTGACTGCCTGGGTGGGTGGGTGACTGACTGACTGCCTGGGTGGGAGGGTGACTGCCTGGGTGGGTGGGTGACTGACTGTCTGGGTGGGTGGATGACTGACTGCATGGGTGGATGGTTGACTGACTGACTGCGTGGGTGGGTGACTGGATGCCTTGGTGGGTGGGTGACTGACTGCCTGGGTGGGTGACTGACTGCCTGGGTGACTGACTGACTGCCTGGGTGGGTGGGTGCCTGACTACCTGGGTGGGTGACTGGCTGGGTGGATTACTGACTGACTGCCTGGGTGGGTGACTGACTGACTGCCTGGGTGGGTGCCTGACTACCTGGGTGGGTGACTGGCTGGGTGAGTGGATTACTGACTGATTGGGTGGATGTGTGACTGACAGGGGGAGCGGTCCCACAGGCAGCAGGCAGGACACCCTGCTTATGCGCACCGAGACCTTTGCTCTGCGCATGCGCACGGGAATCGTCGGCATTTAAAAAAAAAAAACATTTCTGACACATTTTTTTTAATGAAACGGCACGGTTGCGCAGGGGGCCCGGGCGGCTAGGCCCCCTGACTCACCGGGCCCGAGATACCAACCCCGGCAGACCCACCCTGTTGGCGGCCCTGATAGCCACTATATCATTGGGTCCCCGGAGCGCCAGACCCTGGGACGTTGCCACTATATCATGGGGCCCTTGGAGTGCCAGACCCGGGACATAGCCCCTATATCATGGGGCCAACGGAGAGCCAGACCCAATGACATAACCACTATATCAGGGGGTGCCCAGACTGCCAGACCCCGGGATGTAGCAGCTACTTCCTGGGATACCCAAAGGGGTTGAAAACTCATCTGCCTAATTATCTGCAGGGAATGTAACGCACGGCATTAGGGGCGTTTCTTACATTTGATGGCAGATACAAGTAACATTTTATTTTTTTGGCCATCAGGCCTCATGTTTTGGGAGCTCCCCAGAAGTTTGTGGCTGCATTGAGTGTAAGAAACACGTTACTCGCGCTTCTTATCTGGACATGGATTGTTAGACCGAGAGGGAGTTACTTGATGCTAAGAAGACAATGAGGGACAGAAACAGAGCATTTGATAAATGCCATTAAAATATGTGCTCCATATAACTCCTGCTGAACCTTCCTAAATCACAAGCTGAGATACAAAGTACCTTGAAACATTGATGCTAAAAGACCCAGGATGAAAATGTTTCCCATGGGATACAATTCATGGCAAACACATTGTATTTTGCTTTAGTACATAGACACCTTAATCCTTATTGCCCAGAAATGTAACTCTATAAGGAGAATATGTGTCATATAAAGCAGAGAAGACATATCAAGGACTGATAATGCATGTGCACCAGGTAATGTTATATTATTATATGGCAATAGGAACACTGCGGATACACTGTGCTGTGTATATCACTGTGAGGTATATCACTTGGCTCTAACACCTTTATCCCATAATCATTTTTCTCCAGGCTCTACACTCTCTCTCTCTCCCCCCCTCCCCCCCCCTCTTCCCCCTCTTCCCCTCTCTCAATGTATTCAAATTTCTGTTGCAACATTGCTCTTTTTGGGGGGTTTCCGAAACATTTCACAACATTTCAAATTCTTGGGAATGCCAGAATTTCACCGGAATTAAAAAAAAATTGCAGTAGATCTAGAGCTGCGTGACTTTGCAAAATGTGTAGGGCTTGGCGAATCCTTTTTGCAACATTTGCCGATTTACACAAATATTTTTGTGAAAAGATGGGTACATTTTCCCTTGTTCAGCAACTTCAGCAACAATTTTGCACATCTCTCCTTTCAAATATACTGTATCATCCCAAAGTACTACCCCTCTATGATGTTTATTCAACATGCTGTGCAGCTGCTTTGCTGGAGAAGAGATCTGCTCGGTTCCAATGAATAGGAGTAAAGTCTTCTACAGCACAGGGAAGAAACTTGACAGCATGTTAAATAAGGTTATGATTGTCTAGGTGTCCCGTTAAAATCTCACATTTACTTTCCCTCTAAAGACTCCAAGGCCACTAAATTCAATATGGTAAGATACGGAATATCATGCATGTAACAATTCATGACGTTTCATTGAAGTGATGCTTCGATTGTGTGTTTTCCCACTTTTATCCACACTGAATAGAGGCCTAAGAGTCTTTCTCACCTTCATATCTATCTAGGCTCACAAACTCTCTCGCAGACTGTTTCTGTTTAGACTCCACACTCAAAATTTCTCTTGTTTTACTTCTCTAGGCTCTACTCTGACATCTCCTCTCTTTCTCTCGTATTCTTTATAGAATCTAACTCTCTCTCCCTGACTGCCTTCTCTCTCTCTCTCTCTCTCTCTCTCTCTCTCTCTCTCTCTCTCTTCAAACTGTGTTTCCAGCATCATGTCCTCTCTCACGACTAACACTCTCTGTCTCTCCTCAGTCCTCCCTACAGAACTCACCATGGTATCTAGAGACATGAGAAAGGGTGTCCATCGGACCGTGATGACTCTTGGGATGGCACTATTACTAATTGGTGTGGTGCTGCTGACAGTCTCGGACAAAGTGTTCATCCTGGGGATCTGTTTCCTGGCAGCCGGCAGTCTCGCTATCTTCTGCTATCTCCTAGTAACCATCTCGTCCTGCCTAAGAAAGACACAGAGACCTGAAGCAGTCGAAAGGCGGTCAGATACAGAAGCCAGGGACACAGGACAACCTCAGACACAGACTGAGATGTAAGTGCTGAGGACAGGCTGCTTCACTACCTCGTTCTGTCTAAATGTCTTTCTGTTCTCTCTCCCTCAAATCAAATCAAATCAGCTTTATTGGCATGACGAAAGAACATTTAAGTATTGCCAAAGCATGAATAACAGGGGGTAGGGTAAAATGAGTACACAGTGCATGAATAACAGGTTGTAGCGTTTAATGATTACATAGTACATGGGTAACAGTTACACAGAGGGATGTGGGGCTTAGTGGGCGTCTCTCAGCACGTGACAGGTGTGGCTGTAGTGTGCAGCCAGTTCTGCCGTGGTTTCATCTTCTCCAGGAGGATCGCTATTTTTTGGTTTTCTTCTATATTCCCCCCCCCCTCTCTCTCTCTCCATCAGTATCTTTGTTTTGCTGTGTATATATCTGACCACATTTCTCTCCCTTTCCCATTATATATTTTTACTCCTCTACTCTCTTACCCAATTGTCCCCTTTTTCTCTTTGATGTCTCGTTTCCTCATGGCACTCACCCACCATCTCTCTTTCTCTATTTGTCTATCTCCCTCTCCCCTCAAACTCTCCCCTTTCTCTCCTCCTGCAGGAATGCTGTTCAATTTGATGCCCCACGTTATGAGGATGTGATCCTCTGTGGCTCTGCCACAGTTTGGACGGTAACCTTAGGCCCGGGGCGGGAGCCCGAACCTCCCCCATATAGCGCTCTGGTCAATGGGAGGCAGGGGGCAATTGGGGAGCTGCGGCTGCCCCGTCCAACCCTGCTCAGGATCAGCTCTGACATCCACGAGTTCAAGAGCGCTACGGTTATCAACGAGGAGAGATGGCCTGAGCCACTGACCCCTCCCCCCACATACATTGAAGCCGTAAGACAATGGGACGACGTGTTTGAGCCATCTCAGTGAGAAGATTCACTGCAATGCTGTGCAGGATAGGGTGAATTAGCTAATGCTCTGATGGACACTTTTGTAATCAGTTATTAGAGTGATGCTCTGTCTGACACTTCTTTACAGAGAAAATAAAGGAGCAATGATCTGCAGGACAGGGTGAATAAAGTGATGCTCTGCAGGCCAGTGCTGTGATGAAGGAGTTATCAAAGTGAAATGCTCTGCTTGACACTACATAATGGAGTTATTGGAACACAATGCTATCTAACAGAGACATTAATGGATCAATGCTCTGATGGACACTATATTAATGGAAGAGAAATGCTCTGCATCATATTGAAGCAAGGAAGAGTTTTCTAGAGCTTTGCTCTGATGATTACTATAGTGGTAAAGTATTGTCCTCTGTGCTGAGCAAAGCTCTGCAGGAAAGTGTTAATAATAATGGAGCAATGCTGTGCAGGATATTATAACAATGAAGTATTTCATCGAGTGATGTCTTGCAGCCCCCTCACCCACCAAAGACTTAAAAGAAGAATGCTTTGCAGGTCTGTATCAATAAATTCGTCAAATGTTAATTGCTTCTCTGCAGGTATCTGTAGTAACAATATGGCATGTCTCATTGCAATGAGGAGGGGACAGCAATCGACTCCAGTCTTTGTGGAACTGAAGGGTTAAAGCAGTGATGTCCTGCAGCTCTCTTTGATAATTAAAGGGTTAATGGAGTAATGCTGTGCAGGTCTTTATAACAATAAAGGGGGGTAATGGAGCAATGTTTTGCAGATTTCAGGGCTTCAAAGAACGACTCCATGGGGCCTATTCATTCAAATGCAGGAATGAAGATTTGGTGCCTTCTCCATAGAGCAGTCGCAGTGAAAGCTCCCTGAAAGTCGTGTTTGGGTAATGCTTTTGTGCAACACTAAAATGTTGTTTGCAAAAGACAAACCTACAGTGGTCTCACCTCCTACTTGATAACTCTGACACTGGCTGGCTTTATTTGTTGTACTAGCAAAAAACAGGAAATAACCAAATCGTGTCATATCTCATGAACAGATCACTTTTGTCACAAACTTCCCACGGATTGAGTTTTACTTGTAGCAATTATATTTGCATAAATAATTCTGATTGCATTAGCGAGAATGTTGCCACGGAAGGATTACTTGTTGCAAGTTCTTTTTGTGACTGAAGGGTGTGCGGCCAAACTCACCCTCTCCCCATCCTCTCTCCCCCCTCCTCCTCTCCCCCACCCTCCTCCTCTCTCCCCCCTCCTCCTCCTCCTCTTCCCCCCTTCCTCCTACCCCCCTCATTCCCCTCCTCCCCTGACTGCAAGATTCCACTTGGAAAAGGTTCAGGAGATAAATACTCTGCAAAGTGTAGGTGGACACACCCAGTATTTGTGACATTTAAAGGTAACAGGGTGAGTCAGCATTATGAGCATGTCAGTGTGTGACTGACTGTTAGGCGCTAGCAAGCAAAACAAATGGGGTATTTTGCTTTGGCATTGAAATGTCCTTTGATGTAACAAGGTTTTATCCCCTCTTGCATCACTGTGCAATTTGGGGAACAGTCTAATACTGCAGCATGAGGAGTACAATGCCCAATCACAGATTATTAAAGTTTCCATTGTCTTTATGTTACAATTCTGTAAATAGAGAATTTGTTTTGCTAATAAAACATGTGATGCACTGACTGATCTCAGGGTGTGTGTGACGGGACTTACCACATTCTTTCAGGGCCCCATTATGAGTGAGCATATTCCGTAGGTTCAGGAGTTTCCATCGGGAAAGCGTGTTGGCGGCCCTGCGAGCCTCCCTCACTCTCCTCTATTCACCCCTCTCTCCTCATGTATTTCTCTCCCCCCTCTTACGCCCCCTCCCTCACTCTTCCTCACTACCCCCTTTTCCTCTCACAGTCTTTCCACGCCCCCCTCAGCTATCACTCAGTTAACCCGCCCACCACCCACACTCAATCCATCTCCCTCTATCCTCCCCCACACACACACACACACACACACACACACACACACACACACACACTCTCCCCCTACAATACACTACCGCCCCACAATACGAAAATTAGAATAACCACCTATACACACAATACAATAACCTACCCCTCACCCCCCCCCCACACATGTGCAAGTGCAGGGACCCCTGGTTGCAAAACACTGGTGTACAGTATACTGCACAGTAACTTCTTCTTTTAATACAGTTAACTATAGACAACTGTGTAAAGAATGACACAAACTATTTAAAAAATGCTCTAATAAAAAGATTATCACGTGTTACCTCAATTGCTTGCACTTAGGCACACGGCACACTGACACACACACACACACACACACACACACACACACACACACACACACACAGCACACACACAGCACACACACACACACACACACACACACAGCACACACACACACAGCACACTGACAGACTGAGGCACACAAAGCACATTGAGACCCTGAATCACAAATAGCACACTGACAGACACTGAATCACGCACAGCACACTGACAGACACTGAATCACGCACAGCACACTGACAGACACTGAATCACGCACAGCACACTGACAAAGCAAACTGTAACTGACAAATTTACACACAACATACTGATACACTGAAGCACGCTGACAGACTGAAACACACATAGCAAATTGACACAGGATTTGACCTGTTTTGTTGGTTTGTTTAGCATGGATCTGTAATTGACAATTTTGTTATTCCCGCCTCCTGTGAAACCTCTATACTCCTTGAAGGTCAGAGGTGTTATAGGTGCTTTTCATGATTGGTATACTTAAGAGTAGCAGCCACTATTATGGTGCACATTTTGTATTGCCCTACAGACATGAGATTGTTCTGTTAGCAAACTGACACACAAACACACACAACAAACTGACACAAATACAAACAGCATACCTTCTCACAGCAGCACATAGTAACTCCCCACCACCCCCTAATGTCATGAAGAGCAGGGTCGGGCAGAGTTCTGCAGCTCTGCCTCAGTTCCGCCCCAGCCTCTGCTGCCTGCTCTCTCTCCCCCTTCGGCTGTTCTGGCTCCCCCCCCTCCTGTCTGACCTGAGCGCGGGCCCCCAGGCTTTGCCCAGGCTATAGCTATAACAAAAAGAAATGTGCTTAAACAGCGCTAAAATAGGGGGCAGCTATGCCCTATGCCTGATGTTTGTATACCCCCCCTTGATGTAGTCCCACAAAAAGGAGCCAGGAGCATTTAGGTTAATACACATCTTTCCTGGGGCGCCGGGGCCCTGACAGTAATGACCGACATCGAGGCTGTGTTTAGAATTCTGCCCGTTCACCTGGAATCTTTTCATCTGCTGGGTTGCTGCTTTGAGGAATGATTTTATGTCGACCACTGACTGCGAATGGGCTGCTCAATCACCTGCTCGTACTTTTAATGTTTTAGTTATTTTCTTGAATAGGTGGTAAAATACGAGTTGGCTCTGGATGGCATTGTGTACACAGTACTTTGATAACTTCTTTGCTCAGTGGCAATGAAGCATGGGCATACTTGCTATGATGGTTCCAGGAAATTGCTCGGCCTCTCGGGGTTCCGCTGGCAGCAGGCAGGACTGAGGAAGACTGTTCTTGACAAAGGTCCTGGTGGGTACTGAAATGGTGATGCACTTTATTTAAGAAAATTACATTTTTCCCAGACCCTATGAGTGCCAACAGAATTATTTCCTTGTATCTACCTCACAAGAGCACCCTGACACTGATTGGAAGTTTCTAACACACCTATGGCAACTCACATTGGCAGAGGAATTATCCATCTTGCTATTTAAGAGCAGTTATGGGAGTGGTTAGTCATACCTCCTGAAGAAGCGTCATATGACATGAAACACGTAGATGTGACGTCATCACACAGCGGAGAGCGGCCGTGACGACGGGAGCTCGAGAGACTGCGGTGTTTTCCCCTACTTTGCATGGAGTGCGGTCCCTGTTTGAAATCAATGTACAGTAAGCTGTGGTAATATCCAGCCTTATCCCTGGACTTTTCAACACCACTAGACCTAGGGGCTTTGATTCAGGGTATCCCCACTAGTACAGGTACTCTGCAATTGTGGGAGTGTGGGTTCATGTGAACCCTTATTTTATGTAAACGATTTTTAGTATGTATTTTTAAGTTTATTATAAAGGTTATTATCTTTATTAATTGTGTTTTTCCCTTTTTGCGCTTTCTTTTTGTTTGCACGACTGAGGGAACCCACATACTGTGATCACATTTTTGGACATTGAGATAGATGTAGTGGACATGTCTTACTGGCTTCCTATAGCGAAGCTGGCCCTCCTTGCAGTCCCTTATTACTACAGGGCTTATGTCAAACAAAGCTACACTCCATACATAGCAATATCTCTTGGGTCACCTAGAATTTGCGTTGCATATTTTCACCATGGGCCGGGCATCCTCTAGACCAGGGGTGAGCAAACTTTTTATGCCGAGCCCCCCTTTTTATCCATGAAATTTCTCAGGCCCCCCCTGCCTGATGTAATCAAAATCACATTAAAAAAACCTTTATTAAATGGTATACAATGTAAATACAAATATGCCTAAGGCCGCGCATATAGTGCCCGCGACGGCGACGCTAGCGAAAGTTGTATTTCGCTTTGCGGCGGCGGCGTGGGCGACCATGGGCGACCAGGCCATTGATTGGTTCAGGCGACAGCCCCTGAAAAATCAAATATTGCCGGCTTCAAAAAATTGCGACACCACGTCACGCTTACTATAAGCGCACGAGGTGGCGGCGACAATGCATTTGTTTTTGGGCGACGTCGCGAGTCGCCGGCACAATAAGCGCAGCCTAAATACTTACATACTTCAACAGCTCGCTCTTGCAAAATTAGGCTGCGTCCACGCTGCCGCGGAGAGCGGTGACATCACCAACTCTCGAAGCATGAGCGCAGGGTGTACTGCATAATTTTGCAAGCACGAGCAGGGAAGTGTTTACACTTTTTTTTTATCATTTCTGTACATTCATAGAATGATTGATATAGTGGCAGCCTACCCTCTCACTTGCAGAGGATCACAGCGAAGCAGGTTGCCAGCGGAGGAGAGCAGAAACACAACGCTATTGTAGGGCAGACACCGTAAGGAGGGCACAACCAACAGGTACAGCGCACACACACACAATCACAACACACACAGTCACAACACACACAACCAACACTCACATAATCACAACCAACACACACAACACTCAATCACAACACCCACACACACTCACAGTGCACACACCACACACTCAATCACAACACACACTGCAGTATATAAATATATATATATATATAAATATATATATATATATACACATATATACACACACACACACACACACACACACACACACACACACACACACACACACACACACACACATACATATATACACACACACATATACATATACACACACACACACACACACACACACACACACACACACACACACACACACACACACACACACACACACACATATATACACACACACATACATATACACACACATATACATATATACACACACACATATGCATATATACACACACACATACATATATATACACACACACACACACACACACACATACATATATACACATACATATATACACACATATACATATATACACACACACATATATACATACACACACACACATATACATACACACACACATACATACATATACACAGACACATATACACACACACATATACACACATACACATATACACACACACACACACACACACACACACACACATATATACATACACACGCATACATACATATACACACACACACACACACACAGACACATATACACACATACACATATACATATATACATATATACACACACACACACATATACACATATACACACACATATATATACACACATATACATATATACACACACACATATATATATATACACACACACACACACATACATATATATACACACACACACACAACACCTGGGGGAGGGAGTAACTAAGCCTGCTCAGGTCCCCCCATGTGCTGCTGAAAATGGGCGGGCGGGTAACAGACAGGAGGAGGAGGAGGGCTTGTCTGTGTGCAGGGACAGCCCCGCCCCCTCTGCAGGCAGACACAGCAGGGAACTGGAAGCAGCCTCAGCATGGAGCTTCTGGCCGCCCGTGCACAGCTCTGCCCGCCCCCAGGTTTCCCCGTAAGCAGCCTGCGCCCCCCCTACATAATCTTGCGCCCCCCAGTTTGCGCACCGCTGCGAGACAGCTACCAAGGCAACCACCGGGGTTAGTAGGCCAAACCACTTTGTGTGCATGCGAAAATATGTCAAGCAAGATTTAAGAATATGAGATCAGTTGTTGTCACTGTATAACGGCTGATTCATGCGGCTTCAGGAGTCGGTTTGTGATAGTGAGTTTCACCGATGCCACTGGGGTCATAGGGTTTGGCGCTTTTCTGGCGAGACAAAGCCATTGGCTCTGAACTACAGTTGGGCTGCCTGACAGGTTGTGCAAAAGAGTTGGTAAATCTTAGATTAAAAAATAAAGCTGGGCCCATTTGCCCCCCACATAGAGTGTCTGTTGTTATTTGGGGAGGGGGGGGTATAGGGGCTCTTAGTCTTCCATGTACATGGCAACTTTCTCTGGTCAACAACACTTGGTGAGTGAGGAGCAGAGCCGGAGTGAGAATAAAATATCCAGCAGCCAATTTCCTTATGTAAGAAATAAAAGACAGGTTCTAATACGCTTTGTACTCCCTTTTACCTGCAGTAACTGTGAGAAAAAAACAAGGGATTTCATTTACAAAATCCCCATTTAATAAGTCTTTGGATTCACGTTCCACGATTCTGGTATTTCGTGACTCACATCAGAGCCCATATTGTGTCTGATTACCATCATGGTAAAAAAAAAAAAAAAAATTTTTATAATCTTGTTACAAGTGTACAGGAGAAGGAGGTGAGTTCTGAAATTGAGCAACATTGTGTTTGTCACATAGAGGTCACATCTCTGCTTCCTTACTAATGATTACCAGGGCTGGAATGATATCTTGTGGAACGTCATAACCTCATCTTGATTATAGGATCTATAAACACTGCAGGCATGTGTGGACAATAAGTCAAGATGATTATGCAATGAAATTGACATACAGTATTTAATCTAAAATCTTTACACTTAATGGAACACAAAGTAGCAACATCTGATTAATTAATTGTTTGGGCAGGGACTCCCTTCTGCCACAGGGCTCTTCAACTAGATCTCCAAAGGGACCAGATCCAAGACGATTTAGAAGTAGCAGGGCCACAAGTTATTGTAATGTTGTTTCTGATACATTTTAAACAGCAAAACATGGGAAATCTTATGTTTTTGTTGTTGTATTTTTTAAAAATAAATCAGTTCTGTAGTATTAGATAATAGTGACTGTTTTTTTGTTGTTTTTATTCAACTCTTAATGGAATTTGAATGAGTTTTAAAGCATCCTTTGATTTCTATAGCAGGTTTTAACTCACCTCCCAAGCAGTGCAAGATGTTTGCAACACTTTCCTGTTTGGGATAATTTGTTGCAAATGTTCAACTGTAACAATATATAATCTTACCTTAGTAATATAAGGATACATTGCAGCTGCTGAGTTGCACTGAGTGAAGCAGCCATTATGTTAGGCACACAATCAGGATTTTGGCAGATTTAGAACAGGAACACCAAACGATTGCCAGCTTAGGTAAGAATGCACACATTGTCACATGCTTTACATATACAAATATGTTTTTTAAATGTTGGAAAGTAGCTGCTTTAAGACTTCAATATTATTTTATTTCAGCATTTTGCGAGCATTTATACAATTTTTTGTGAAATAAACAAGAAATCCAGCACTAGCAATTAAAGTACCTGTGATTATCAGCTAAAGTCACTTTAAAAAAAGTGTGCAAAGTGAAAAAAAGAAGAAAATAATCTGTATATAATCATACATAAAACTTTGATGTGAAGTGAATGAATGTACAGTCAGTAGCAAAGCTAGACATGGGCGGGTCTCTGGGTCCAAAAAATTCATGGCCCCATTAATATTAATACACACTGTAATTTTTCTCTCCCTCCCCCATCCCCTCCCTGATCCTCTCCCTCATCATCCCTCTGCATCATTATCTCTCCGCCTCATCACCATCATCAGCTCTCCTCCTCATCACCATCATCAGCTCTCTCCCTCATCATCATCATCATCAGCAGCAGCACTCCCCCTCATCATCAGCTCCACACCCATCAACAGTTCCCCCTTCAGCTCTCTCTCCCCCTCAGCTCTCTCTCCCCCCTCAGCTCTCTCCCCCCACTCAGCTCTCTCTCCCCACCTCAGCTCTCTCTCCCCCTTCTCTCTCTCTCCCACTCCCCCAGCTCTCTCTCTCCAGCTCTCTCTCCTCAGCTCTCTATCCCCCTCAGCTCTCTTTCCCCCTCAGCTCTCTCTCTCCTTCAGTTCTCTCTCTCCCTCAGCTCTCTCTCTCTCCTTCAGCTCTCTCCCTCTCCTCCTCATCCCTCTCTCTCCCCCATCAGTTCTCTCCCCCTCAGCTCTCTATCTCTCCCCATCAGCTCTTTATCTCCCTCTCCCCCTCAGCTCTCTCTCCCCTCAGCCCTCTCAGCTCTTTCTCTCTCCCCCTCAGCTCTCTCTCTCCCCCCAGCTATCTCTCCCCCTCAACTCTCTCTCTCTCCCCCTCGGTTCTCTCTCTCTCCCTCAGCTCTCCCTCTCCCTGTCAGTGCTCTCTCTCCCCCAGTTCTATCTCTCCCTCAGCTCTCTATATCCCTCTCTCTCCCTCAGCTTTCTTTCTCTCCCCAGCTCTCTTTCCCCCAGCTCTCTCTCCCCTCAGCTCTCTCTCTCTCTCTCTTCCCCAGCTCTCTCTCCCCTCAGCTCTATCTCTCCCCTCAGCTCTCTCTCTCCCCTCAGCTGTCTCTCTCCCCCTCAGCTCTCTCCCCCTCAGCTCTCTCTCTTTTTCCCTTCAGCTCTCTATCTCTCCCCATCAGCTCTTTATCTCCCTCAGCTCTCTCTCTTTCCCTCAGCATTCTCTCTCTCTCTCCCTCAGCTCTCTCTCTCCCTCAGCTCTTTCTCTCTCCCCCTCAGCTCTCTCTCTCCCCCCTCAGCTCTCTCTCCCCCCTCAGCTCTCTCTCTTTCCCCCCAGCTTTCTCTCTTCCCTCAGCTCTCTCTCTCCCCCTCGGCTCTCTCTCCCCCTCAGCTCTCCCTCCCCCTCAGTTCTCTCTCTCTCTCCCTGTCACCGCTCTCTCTCCCCCTCAGCTCTCACTCCTCAACTCTCTCCCCCTCAGCTCTCTCTCTCTTCCCTTCAGCTCTCTCTTCCCGTCAGCTCTCTCTTCCCCCAGCTCTCTCTCCCATGCCTACCCTTGGCGGGAGGAGATGATCACATGAGCAGCCGGCAGAGGAGCTGTGGCAGCAGACACCGGAAGTAAGAAAGACTTCCGGGTCAGACTACTAGAGGCCGCTCCGCCCGTGCCTTGCTGATTACTCTACCGGCTTGCTTTTCCTTAAACACGGGGGGCCCGCTGCCGCATACCATCTCCCCATCTGTCTCTACAGGGGGGGTGGGGGAGAGAGGGCCTCCCAAGAGTGCGGACCCCCTGGCTATAGCTATGCCCTGCCCCGGGCTATAATGTAGCTACGCCCCTGTGTAAAGTGTTATAGTCTTGTAGTCCTGCACCCAGAGTCCCAAAGATTTCCAGACCCCTATTATTGAAGTGGTACGAGAGAAGACATCTTTAGGTGCATGGATCCAAAGAAAAAGGAAAAAAGAAGATACAATAATGTAATATTGTTATGACAAAGAATATATTCAAAGCTGATGGGGAGAGATAAACTGACATTTAACTCCTTGATAAAATCAGTCTGTTCAGGGCATTTGCATTCCCAGCTGTTCCATACGGGCCCAGACTTTTCCCCCGGTAGCTCCAAGTAACACCGTGCCAGTGGCTATCGAAACCCTTTGGTGTTTATGGTTGCCATAAGTGTAAAGCATGTACACACGCCTCCAGTGAGAGGACTACATTTACCTCTCATACCACAGGGGAAGATTTTAACACAAAGGATTTTATTAACTGCAGAACGACATTTGTAGTTTACCTTTTGGAATGCCCATGTGGACCTCTACACTTCAAGACCTCTACGAGTCCGCATACTGGAGCACATGGGCAGTATAAGGAAAAAACTCCTTACACACGTCTCCAGACATTTCTACTTGGTGCATGCTGGCAACCCTGCCGGGCTAATTTACAGAGGGATTGAGTGTGTATCCCCTAATTGGAGGTGAGGGGACAGATGTTCTGGATTTCTAAGCTTGAGAGTCTTGTCCCCAATGGACTCAATGTAGACATTGACATTGGGGCTTTCATCTGAATAGACTCCACTTTGGGATTATTATATCCTATTGATATGTCCCCTAGGTTTGGTTACAAGTTCAACGGACTGTTTTTAAATCACTTTAAATCAGCTTGGTCCTTTAGAAGGGCCATTTCACCAGTACACATACATCGTGTCTATAACACGAATCCATATATTCTATTGATGCGTACCTTTATGAAACGTTTTGCACACTGATCAAGTTTTTGGCGTTCGATGACCAATGATGCAGTTTTTTAATCTTTTTAATCTTATACATTGTATATTTTATGATTCTCACGTAGTTTCATTTGATTTTTCACAGATCACCAACACCATCGTCAGGAGTTACGTCTCCTTATGTATTGTTTTATTGCTCTATATGAAATACTCTAGGCATGTTGACGTACATTTTATTAATTTGGATGATGTTTTGGAACACCTTCAGCTATTAATTTCAGCCAATGCTTTGCAAGTGCTGAACAATATTTCTTCATTGTGTGTAGATAGAAGGTCTATAGAGCATATTCTCACTCTCCCCCTTCCAAATGAGCAAATCTCTTAAAGATTTTTAACTAGTTTTGTATTTTGATATATGTTTTGATATTGTATAAATAGTGCATTACACTTTTAATCTCACGATCATGATATTGTATTAAAGATTTACTATTATTAGAACCGAGTAAGGTTGTAATTATGGGTCTATTATGGGACACACTCATAATACAGCTGCATAGGTACAGAGGTGCTCAGATTGTGCCCTGACCTGGCAACTGTTATTTAGCTGTGGATCATATTGGCCATAGTACAGAGCTATGGATCTTTATCATGCCTGTTAATATTGGTCAATGTTTTCTATATGTTATATCTATGTTTTATATTGGTCTGGTAGAAAGGGATCTAACTAACAACACTGTGCAATGTGTATCATAGGTGTACTACTGTTTTATGGACATCTGTGTCATTCATCATACTCTGAAAACGGAGCAATAACTGACAGAGTGAAAATGCTGCAAACATCAGCTAAATACAGTAGCATCAGCTGATTTTTGCACAGCAATGAAGCATGTCAGTAATCAACATGGATGTCAAGAGGGACCACGCGCAGATTCATTGAGCCTGAGGAAGCAGAGGATTCTGCTAAACGCGTTGCTCTCATCAGCGTGGATTTTTGACACCTTACGGCCACCGTGGCTCTCTGGTTGAGCTGCTTTCCAGCTGCGTTCCAGCATTCAATACCGGGCGCGGTAGCGGGGCCCATCTGTGTGGGAGTAATCTGTGATTCTACTGTTTCCATGTTGCATGCTCATGGGACAGATGCTGGGCTGAAACCAGGGAGGGAGAGCTGGGACAAGTGTTCCGGGCCCTTCCCTCCACTGGTCTGGGCATTCCTTCTCCCCGATGATGTGCGTTGGAAGTAGAGCCCAGCAGGAAGTTGGGCCCAACTTCTGCGACTGCACAACACTGGAGGCTCTCCCCAAGGTACAATAAAGTGTGTGTATTGTAGGGGAGGGGAGTATTGGGCGTGTATTGTGTGGGAGAGGAGTATTTGTTGTGTATTCTGTTGGAGGGGGTATTGGGTATGTATTGTGGGGGATGGGAGTATTGGGTGTGTATTGTGGGGAAGGGGAGTATTGCATTTGTATTGTGGGAGAGGGGGAGTATTGGATTTGTATTGTGGGGGAGTGGAGTATTGGGCGTGTATAGTCGGGGAGTATTGGGTGTGTATTGTTGAGGAGGGGAGTATTGGGTGTGTATTGTGTGGGAGAGGAGTATTTGTTGTGTATTCTGTTGGAGGGGGTATTGGGTATGTATTGTGGGGGATGGGAGTATTGGGTATGTATTGTGGGAAAGGGGAGTATTGCGTATGTATTGTGGGAGAGGGGGATTATTGGATTTGTATTGTGGGGGAGTGGAGTATTGGGCGTGTATAGTCGGGGAGTATTGGGTGTGTATTGTTGAGGAGGGGAGTATTGGGTGTGTATTGTGGGGGATGGATGTATTGGTTGGGTATTGTGGGGGAGGGGAGTATTGGGTGTATATTGTGGAGGAGGGGAGTGTTGGGTGTGTATTGTGGGGGAGGGGAGTATTGGGTGTGCATTGTTGGGACGAGGGTATTGTGGCGGATGTGGAGTATTGGATGTATATTGTGGGGGAGGGGTGTATTGTGTGGGTATTGTGTTGGAGGTGGAGTATTGGGTGTGTATTGTTGGGGAGTATTGGGTGTGTATTGTGAGGATGGAGAGGGGGAGAGAGTGATTGGGATGGGGAGGGGGAGAGAGAGGATGAAGGGTGAAAGATACCATCGATGTTTACATATTTTTATATGGAAAGTTCAAGGACAAAGTGTATGTGTAAGTTATAGTGACTATGAATATTTATTTCCTGGTGCTCCCCAAGTCTTGCAGTCGAACTTAAGAATTGGCCCCCAAGCTATTCGGAATTTGAGCGGCCAACCCTAGATAGTAAGCTTTTTGGGGCTTGCAGTTATAAAGCCCTACACCCTTATTTCTAACACTCCCAAAAGAAAGCCCATCGAAAAAGAATAATTCAGGTCCCTGCCATTCATATATATATTTATATATATGAGAGTTATATATAGATCAGACAGCATGAATAATCTGACAGCAAGGGGTTAATGTTCTACTCAGAGACTCCCTGCGGGATCACACAGAACTGTAATTAATGAGCATCTAATTAAAGGCTTGACGAGAGAGAGAGAGAGAGAGAGAGAGAGAGAGAGAGAGAGAGAGAGAGAGAGAGAGAGAGAGAGAGAGAGAGAGAGAGAGAGAGAGAGAGAGAGAGAGAGAGAGAGAGAGAGAGAGAGAGAGAGAGAGAGAGAGAGAAGACAGTAATATAAAGAGATAAGAGAGGGAGAGGAAAGGAGATACATAGATTAGACAGTAATATAAAGAGATAAGAGAGGGAGAGGAGGGGAGATACAGCGATTAGACAGTAATACAAAGAGATAAAAGAGGGAGAGGAGGGGAGATACAGAGATTAGACAGTAATATTAAGAGATAAGAGAGGGAGAGGAGGGGGATACAGAGATTAGACAGTAATAAAAAGAGATAAGAGAAGGTGAGGGGATGATGGGAAAAGTGAAAGACATTAAAAAAGAGAGAGTGTCTAGGAATCGAACAGGAAAGTAAAAACAAAGAGAAAGAGAGAGAGGGACAGAGACAGCAGAAGAGGTGGGGAGCAGAAGATACAGAAATTAGGATGTAACAACATAGGGGAAGATTCATAAATCCGCAGTAGCTATAATTACACGTTAGCACCAATGGACTCGTCATCGCTAATTGTGCATTAGAAGGTCTCTCACTATATCGAATAGGGGCCACCGTGAGAGATAGGGGGGGAGAGAAAAAAAAGAGGTACAGGACTGCAGGACAGAAAGGCCCAGAGAATCTGGTCATTGGATCTCTTCACATCTGCCTTCTGTTCCCTCTCTCCAACCAACACGCACAACCCAACCCTGGGGGAATCCCAGCCAGACCATATATTGGGGATTTTCAGCATGCATGTCAGTGACGGCAAACTAAGGGATCCTCCATGTGTCTGCTAATTATTTGCCTGCTCATAAAATCTGAAGTCCCCCCAAAAGTTCAAATAAAGTGTCCTGAGCGTAACAGCGTCAGACAAATCTTGCAGTGTATGTGAAGCCCAAACACGAGAACAAATTCACAGCCATAACTCCGGCTCTAAACGGACACATAGTTTATCACAGCGGCTGTCTTTAAGGTTAGCGCTTATGCGGACAGTCTCATCAGACTCCATGTTTAAGGCCTTGATTATACCAAGTGCTGCAAGGTGGCAGCGCTATTCTGTGACGTCACCCAGTGCTGCCGCCGAGCAGCATCTTGATTATACCGGGGAGGGAGAGCAGGGGAGGCATGGAGGCGTAGCAAAGGTGTGGCCGTGAGCGGTTCGCCCCCAATTGGCTGAACCGCTCACGTGACACGCCCGCCGCACATTTCTCAGTCTCTTCCCCAGCCGTGCGCTTTGCAGTACGCCGCGCCGCGACCGTCGCCAGCGGTATGAGTAGTTTCATCGGATTTATCCAACTTGTTTTGGCGCCGCCACACGCGACGCCACGCGCGTTTTTGGGTATAATCACAGCCTAATGGGAAACCATTTCCCGCACTCTGCGACTTTGTCTCTGCCGTGTTGTGGTTACTTGATTGCAGCTATCTCCATGATTAAAATATAGACTAAACCTCCCCCCATCACCCCCCTCAATGCCGACACATTGGTACTGTACTGTAGCTGAGAGCAGCTCTTCCTCAGGGCTATATATTATCCCACACAATGAACTGTCATGATTTTATAGTTGAAATCCACATGAATTTCATCAGCACATTCCATAGTACTGTACATACTGTACATACTGTACATACTGTATTAGATGAGGTTGAAAAACACGACAAATGACCATCGAGTTCAACATATGTTAAAGTTAGTCGACTAAGATACTTATACTTTTTTGGTATTTATATTTATATTGATCCATATAAAGGCAAACATGAAACCCCAGTGAAACATTAGCCAATTCTGTCACATGCGGGAAAAAGTAAATACCTTACTGTTCGCCAGTATTAACTCTTGAACGGATTTCTCCAATTAAAAGAATCAGATATTCGAAGAGGAAAGCACATCATTTCCATATTAAGATAAAAATAAGAGACATAAAATGCATACTGTATGGTTATTTCATTTTTTAAGGGTTTTCAATCTAAAGAAGAATGAATTACAGTTTCTAAAAAGCTAAACATTCATTAAATATTGTAGATATTACATTAGCTACAAACAAATTGTCAAACATGAATTTAATATAATAAATAATTTAGAATATGGTGAATAATTATAAATAATATTAATAATGTAGCGCAATTGTAATAGTCAGATAAATATGAAAGAAACAAATTAATATTACAATACATTAAAAAAATAAATTTATTATGAAGCCCACATTAATAATGACTTAACATTAATTAAGACTGAATAAAAAAAAAAAGAAAGTGACTAAACTGGTCTGCATAGTGATGAAATTAATGTGAATGTTTTATATTATGCTAATACTTACATTTATAGATTGGGAGTATAGTTAATGTGTGCATGAATGTCTGTTTGTAAGGACACAGCACAGTTTCTGGTAGACGATTCAGTAATTCATGTTTATTAGCCTCTTTTCAAATCCTAAAATAGCCGGTTGTGATTGTATTACAGGCAGTCCTTGGTTATCCGACACAATGCGTTACTCAAAATGGCGTTGTAAAGCGAAACGTTGTAAAGCGAAACACGTTTTCCCATAGGAACACTGTTTAAATGAAAGGTTCCGTTCCTGAAGGCATTTTTAACACTAAAATACACCAAATATTTTATGCAGGCAATAAGATATGCAGCACACACATACATTATATAGTGTATATACTGTATTATATATATAATATAACATAATAAATAATATATTATATAGTATAATATATAATTATATAGTATAATATTATATATATACGCTCTTACGACGCTTTGCAACGTTGTTAATGTGAATGTGTATATATATACACACATACACAACGTTGCAAAGCGTCGTAAGAGCGTTGGATAAGCCATTTTGGCGTTGTAAAAATGAATATAGGTATGCATTTCAAAGCGTTGGATAAGCCATTCGTTGTAAAGCGAAGCTTTGTAAAACGAGGACTGCCTGTACTTGTTCAGTGCCAGTCAGTAACAGTGACATCATCTGAAGGCACCAAACTGTTTCTAATTCTGTCCCAGTTCATGATTGGCTCATCGGCAAGGAAATTGGAATCTGCGATTTTTCCCGCGCCTTGGCAAGACTTTGTGTTCAAATATCTTAAGAACAAGGACGCTGCTTTGGATCCAAATGTATAGAAAATAATCCAAAACAGATTAACATGTGTCAGTTCCTTAACAAATATCAGCAATATGCAGGGTGGTGGAGATGCAGGGGGAGAGGGGGTTAATTGTAAAATTCACAGCGAGTCAGGGAGAAACATTATATACAATTATGGTAGTGGGTTAAAAAACCCAAATCAGTCTTAAATCCTATTGTTTTAGTGTCAAAAAGTATTATCAATTTGAGTTGAAATATTTTCCGTTCCACATTTTTTACTCAAAATGATAATACTCTTTGACACTAAAACAAGAGGACGTAATGCATTAATGACTAAACATTATATCTCCTTTCCTGCAAGCACCTTGGATAAGGGACTTTAACACAGAACAACCCTCCAAATCAGAAGGATTTCTTCTCATGGACAGATGGTGACATCTTGTGGTGCTTATCAGCATTGCCATTGTGATTGCGCAACTGAAAAGCTTGCAACATCCATTGGCTATACAGTGACAGTTGCCATTTATTGCACCTCAAATAAATAGCAGATGAGTCATTCACCTCATGAATGTCTGAGTTACAGTATACTCCTATGCAAGGGGAGGGGAGTAGGTGTGTAGCGAGGGGAGGGGAGCTGTCCCATTGGCCGATAGCTCCGACCAATGAGGTCGCACTTCGGCGATTTTTCGCGCCGAAATCACGCAGCACGATGACGTAGGTGGGCGGGGAGTGCTGTATAAGACTGTAAGGGCGAATGACGCGAATCAGCTCTTTGATAAAGGACAATCCTTGTCCGAAACGCGTCAGAGTGTGTGTCCCCGTTACCATGTAGTATCAATAAATATATATTTTTAACCCACACCTTGCTGGTCCCCTTCTCCTATTTGGCTGTGCACCGCTGCAATCCTAGGATTTCTTCTCTACATCAACTCTGAGCGTGATGCACGCACTACAGGAAGCTGCCACTTGTGAGTATTGCCTTTCTCCTTCACGAGGGGATTTGTTGACCAGGAACAGTGTTGCAGCTAAGATGTCCTGCCCAGCGGAGTCAAAAAGATTGATGGTATGTTAACCCTTTACTTACTCCAACATATGGACAGTTATACCATATAGTACCATTGCTGCACTTCAAAACACTGGGTCCAATGCTCTATCTCTTGGCTTCATGTGCTTCCTCTATACCATGATATGTGGACATTAACTTTTCAAGTGACATGGAGTCCGAATCGGATTGAGCACTGTTGTTGGGACTTGTGCCCCAAACTACCTACTCCTATGCAATATTATCTTGGAGAGAGAGAGAGAGAGAGAGAATGCATCCCGGGCTGAGCTGGGCCGCTTTCCTCTACTGCTCACTGTACAGAAGAGAGCGCTGACATTCTGGACTCACCTAAACAACAGCCATCCACAGTCTTACAGCTACAGAGCAATGCGAAGCCAGGACATCCTCACTAAACCGTGTGCCATCAAACAACTTGTCCTCTCACTCCAAGGACAAAACCCCACACAGATCAACAACCTGCCAAAAAAAGAAATCAACTCAATCTCCAGCGAAATGAAGGAGCAGTATGTAACAATGTGGGAAAATGATATCCAACGCTCAAAGAAGCTGGAAACCTACCACAGCCTACAGAGAGAATACACTCTGGCACCCTACCTACTGAAGGTAAAAGACCCAAAACAGAGACAGACCCTGGGCCAGTACAGAATAAGTGCCCACAGCCTAGAAATAGAAACAGGCAGCCACAGACAGAACTGGAAGCCCTGGGAGATGAGAATATGCCAAAGATGTGAGCTAGGAGAGGTAGAAGATGAAACGCACTTCCTGTTGCGTTGCACACAATACTCTGAAGTGAGGAGTGCCCACCTAGAGAAACTAACTGCTGTTATCCAGAACTTTAATAATATAGAGGAGAACCAAAAAATAGCGATCCTCCTGGGAGAAGATGAAACCACAGCAGAATTGGCTGCACACTATATCAGCACCTGCCACAAGCTGAGAGACGTCCACTAACTCCCACATCCCTGTGTGAAACTGTTACCCATATACCGTGCAATCATTATACCCTACCCCCTAATATTCGTGTAATTATTGTCCCCCACCCCCTATTATTCATGCTTTGACAATACTGAAGAGAGAGAGAGAGAGAGAGAGAGAAAATATGAATGTCCGAATGTCCGAATGTCCGAATGTCCTCAGCATTGCAGCATATAGCATTTCTGACTCCGTTTTATTAAATTAACGTTTGTGCATGTCAAAATAAAAAATAATTATTTGTTTGTGCAGCCTGTGAGGGGTATGATTCATATAAAGTTTATCAATGTTACAAAGTGTGAACCGGGGGTGTTATTTTTGTTAACCCTATTAAACCATTGCAGGACTCTTTTTGGCAGTGAAAGTGTTCAAATGCATGCCTCCCAATCCCTCTGTGGGATGTGCGTACCAGCTGGGGCAGTATATGCTTGAAAACATACAGAAAATGTTTTTAATTTTTTAATCTTCCCAACTGTCCTTATACATGGAATGAACATTTCATTAGAGGCGTTATTCCACTATATTCTTTGAGAGGAAAGGTCATGCAACCGGTCAGAACTAGAGATGGGCGAATTAGTTAGAATTTGAGCAAAGAATTGCCAAGCAGACAAAGTCACCCACCGAGGGTAATGGAGGGAAAAAATGGCCACAAACAGCAAGAACAACAGGAAGGGGTTATTAAGAGTCAACATTGTGAAAATGGTGCATTCAATAGAAGGGATAGCACTGGTTGTAAAGGTTTGAAATGTTCTGGTCTGTGACCACATGTAAGGCTGGTATTCTAATGAGGTGCCTGTGACTCACACTGATGTCAATTCCTGCGCAGGAGCCACACACCCACAGTCTCAAGTCCCCTCCCCAGTCACTCTGTGACATTACAGAGATGGCACACATCGTGCTCCTTATCCTGTGGTGCCTTCCCTGTAAGCACAGCTGACCAGTCTAAGGGCCGTTCTATACTGTTTGCGGCCATGTGTGCGCGTGTGCATACGCGCGTGCACGTGCCGCATGCTTTTCGTGTGTATGCTGAGCTGTGAGCTGTGTGAAGGTACATACATACACACATACATACACATACACACACATATATACATACATACACATCCATACATACAAACACACACATACATACATTTCATACCGGCAGCGGCGCGAAAAGATTCTTTTGCCCGTCTTCCCCGCTCCCTGCCGTGCGCGTGCGCGGCTCCATTATAGAAAGACTGACTAACGTCAGCCAACTAAAATGATATAGAACGGGCCTAATGCTGTGCGTGATTGTGATATATTGTGTGTCTGCATCCTTGCCTGTGTGTGATTGTGATATATTGTGTCTGGATCATTGTGTGTCTGTGTGTGATTGCGATATATTGTGTCTGTATCATTGTGTGACTGTGTGTGATTGTAACTTTGAGTGACTCGGGCTTTCACCCCTGATCTCCTCTCTGTCTCACATACTATTTCTTGCTCCCTTGTGCTTGTTCTGCGCTCCCCCTTCTTCCTCTGACTCCGTTAGCTTTTTTTCTCACTGTATGGTTCCACCCTTTTTTGTTTAATTATCCATGTCTCTCTCTCTCTTTTTATTCATATGATTCATTGTCTTTGTGATCCCCCTGTCTTCTCTTTCTCTGAGGCCACTATTCAATATGTGAACATATTGCATTGTGACACCCTCTTCTCGCTATATTAAATAAGGGGTGCAGAAAATATCCATGACAGTGATGCACTAAGACAGAGGAATATTGAATATTCTGTGAGGCTGCTTCTTCATGTATATAAACCTCAGATCTTTGTTCCTTTTGTGTTATGGAGAAGCAGGTTTGCAGTATATTGAGTGAGAGTTGGACATTCAGTGATGTGTTTGTATATCTCTTCTCACAGGTATGTTTTGTGTGTGTGTCTCTTCTCACAGGGGTGTGTTTTGTGTTTGTGTGTCTTCTCACAGGTGTGTGTTTTGTGTTTGTGTGTCTCTTCTCACAGGTGTGTTTTGTGATTGTGTGTCCCTTCTCACAGGTGTGTTTTGTGATTGTGTGTCTCTTCTCACAGGTGTGTGTTTTGCTGCTGATGTCCTGCAGACCCCAGCTCATATTGTCTCCCCGATGGAGGAGACTGTGTCACTGAGGTGTGAGCATCAGGACAACACCTATCCCAATAAGTACTGGTACCGTCAGGTGAAGGGGCAGCGGCTGGATCTCATTGGATACACGTACAGGGATGGTGTCCCTAACATGGAAAGTGAATTCAACGGAAAGAATATAACTATCCACTCCGAGGGTGCCCAGAAAAGTACCCTAATCATCTCCAATGTGTCAGTGGGAGACAGTGCGGTGTATTACTGTGCCAGCAGCATCCACAGCGAGAGAAAGAGAGAGAGAGACTGTGCAGAACTGGGAGAGAAACTCCTCCCTGTTACAGGAGACAGACTGACTAACTCTTCCCACTTAAAACAAGAACTTATAATACACATACAGAGAACAATATCTTACACAATACAGATAGAGAGAATGTGCAGAAATGTGTCTGATGCCTTAGGCTGCGGTCCCAGTCATCACTGTGACACGCGCGCCCGGCGCGGCCCGGACTGGGACCGCAGCCTAAGGCATCAGACACATTTCTGCACATTCTGTCTATCTGTATTGTGTAAGATATTGTTCTCTGTATGTGTATTATAAGTTCTTGTTTTAAGTGTGAAGAGTTAGTCAGTGCTTGGACACTTATCCCTTGAATGTCCACAACAATAAAGAGAGTGTGAGGGATAGCGCTTCCCTGTGTTGGGGCCCGGTGGTGCACTTATTATAATACCTCCCTAATCACTGCTCCTGATCAGGATAATCCTTGGACTCAGCAACACCGCACAGTGATCCCACGCCGCACTGCGCTGCTCTCTGAAGGAATGGATACACACGCTGACTCCACAGGGGAGGGATCCCCAGCCGGAATGATCCTTTACCACAGTCTCTGCTATGGAGTCAGAAACTCTTTCTGCACTCAGACTGCCCGGGCATTCAGGCACTGTCCTGCAGCATGTCTCTTCCTCTCTGAGTATGGTGAAGGAGTACCTGTCTTAAGGTAGTCCTTATCACAAACAGTATTCCTCTAGTGTCTCAGGGAACTAACTGGGCCCTGGGGGTATACCTCTACCCTAGCCCCTGCATGTAGAAGATCTCTTGCTGTAGATTCCGTCTGATCCCAGACTCTGGCAGTTCACCACATGCAACTGGCACTGGTGATATTACACACACTGTATAACTAGAAAGCAGTCCCCCCCTTTCTTCCTATGAGGGGCCTTTCCCTGACACAGCCAAATTAACTACTCTAGCTGCACTGCACACAACACTGTCTCTTCTTGTCAGAGCACACAGCACTGCAGCTGTGTTCACTGACAAGACTTACACTCACCTAAGGGCAGGGTCCCTACCTAAGGGGCCTTCCCTAAGAACTTACCCACTACCCTAGTGGGGAGTGGGGCCTACCTGGGGCCTGGGGGTAACCTGGCCTAGTGTAAGAAGCCACTTGCTCCTTACACACTTCCTCCCCCTTCCTTCTCCCAGCTCCAACTGACTAGCATGGTCTCTGCAACATTGTATCCTTCTCCAACAGGAGAAGCTGCAAACTCTATTTGCTGGCTGGCTGCACGTGATATGGGTGAAAGGGCAGTCCCCAGAGGCTGCTGGGAATTGTAGTCCACTCAGGACCTCTTTAGTATTGGGACCGCGTGTGCTATCATTACTGCGCCTGTGCGAAGCTGTAATGGCCACCGCTATGCTTAACTGCGCCTGCGCGACCTTGGGGAGTCCCTGCACTACGGAGCGCCATCTCTGCCCCCTCGCGTTCACTACACTGGCCGCCGCGTTGCGTCTGCGCATGCGTGAGCCTCCGCGCCCGTGCGGACATAACAAAGATGGCGGCGCCGTGCCTCTGACGCCACCGGGAGGACTATTTGGGGACCTGGCTACATACATGTCTCCTAAAGTCTTCCAAACCTCTTGTACAGGTCTCATAAAGTCCTCCAAACCTCTCGTACAGGTCTCGTAAAGTCTCCCAAACCTCTCGTACAGGTCTCGTAAAGTCTTCCAAACTTCTCGTACATGTCTCGTAAAGTCTTCCAAACCTTTTGTACAAGACTTGAAGAAGAAGACACAAGAAACATCTGTACACAAGCATTTCATTTATGAGGAACACTAATGTTGGTCCCCTGAAAGTTACCAACCCATAAAACTAATCTCCCTTCCTCCAGTACCAATATAGCTACAAGAACGATGATTAAATATGCAGAGAAATCGCTCATGTCAATGGGGTTTTTAGGAAGATTGTGATGTGATTGGCTACTTTGCAGCACACTGAATTACCCCCGAAGTCCCTCATGTGTAACGTGATGTCACGTAGAGGGGATGTGGTTTTCCTATAAGCGAGATGCCTGTGTCTTGTAACAATGCCATTTCCTGCACAGGTGTCACCCAGGCTCAGTGAAGGGTCCCCAGTGACAATAGGATCCATAGAGATGGGACACAGCCTGCTCCTGCTTGTCACCCTATGGTGCTTACACTGTGAGGAGAGCAGATCAGTATAACTGTGTGTGTCTGTCTGTGTGGGCATATAATAGTATCAATATGTAATTGTAAATACTCGTGTGTGTTCTACAGTGTAAGTTGCAGCACATTGTGTATGGCTCTGCTTGTGTCATTGTGTCACTCTGTCTGTGTATGCTGTGTGTAGTTATCTTCTCTCTATAAAATGTGTGATTCATTGAATGTATATTTGCACAGTAAGTTGTGTGTCTCATATGTATTGTGCCATTTTTTGTCCCATTGTGTGTATTATTGTACAATATCTTGTGTGTCATTGTCCTTTATGTTCTATATCTCATTTTGTGTCATTGTGCATTTGCGCATATCACATGTTTCTCATGTCAACAGACAGACACAGTTGGATAAAACAAGGAGAGAGAGAGAGAGAGAGAGAGGGGGAGAGAGAGAGAGAGAGAGAGAGAGAGAGAGAGAGAGAGAGAGAGAGAGAGAGAGAGAGAGAGATCTCTGACAGTTCTTGTTGCTCTCTTTTCCCAGCTGTCTGTCTCGCTGATGATGTTGTCCAGAAACCTGAATTCCTGCTGCCTGGTCCTGGGATGAACGTGACACTGATGTGTGAGCACCAGGACTCCAGCTTTTATTATAAATATTGGTACCGTCAGAGGAAGGGGCAGCCACTGGATCTCATTGGATACACATATAGCACAGACAAACCCACCATGGAGGAAGCGTTCAATGTGGAAAGGATAACTATCCATCCCGAGAGTGCTCAGAAAAGCACCCTAAGCATCTCAAATGTGTCAGTGGGAGACAGTGCGGTGTATTACTGCGCCAGCAGCATCCACAGCGAGAGAAAGAGAGAGAGAGACTGTGCAGAACTGGGAGAGAAACTCCTCCCTGTTATAACACTCACTAACTAGAGAAATGCAGATACTGAGCAAAAGACTCCTCTGTTATAACACTCACAAGACACAGGCAGAGTGAGAGACTACTCACAGATATAAGAACAGACAGAGAGGGTATATGACCAATGTATAGGAAAAACTGAAAAGTGCAAGAAACAGAACATTGGACCTAAGGAGACCTTTGTGTGTGGAGCAGCGACTGGAATGTCTTCAAGTGAGATTCAAACCCATTTTTAGATCAATGTCACCTTGTTACTGTATATATTGTACAGTATTTCTGTCCCTCTGTGTAGTGAGATGCAAAATACAGTATAGTAACAAACTAAGGGGGTCATGTACTAAGCTCCGTTAAGTCACTTTTAGAGCACAAAGTGCTCTTAGAACGTGATGTTGCGCTGAACAAGATGCACTAAGCCACGCAAACAGGCACTTTGCGCTCTAAAACTGACTTTTTTCAGGAAATACTTGTTCGTTACCCTGTTTGCATTAAATTCTGCCCTTAAGCGGGATGCTCTATGCAACGCAACCTTAGCGTACGCGAAAGTTGCGTTGAACAGAACACGTCAGCTCAAAGTAGACGCAAAAAAAGCTGGACTTTCCTGCTTTATATTTTTGCATGCGCAACACCCATACAACAGGCCGGCGGGTGTCCCCAGCTGACCCCGCGGGGGTCCCCGAGGGAGGCCGGGGGTCGCGCGGGTGTCCCGGCTGACCCCGCGGCAATCCCGGGTCCCCGCGGGAGTCCTGGGGTACCCGCGGGCCTGCGGTACCAATGTTGTGCCTGCAAAAATAATAAACATTATTTCTAACTAAATACACCCTCCTAACACATACAGTACAATAAGCACCCACCCTGAACTGACTATACCCACCGTGTACCCATTGAGTAGTATAGTGGTACATCATACCCATATAATAATATTATGGGCATGGTAAGCCTCTATAGCACTCAATGGGCATCCCAATTACAATACATTAATACACAAGACACACAATAATAAACCCTAACTCCAAAAAATCATACTTCACTAAATAAAAACAGTAGCCAGCTAATCCAATGAATACAAGCAATAACAACATCAACAATGAATTAATTAAACCATTAACCAATCAAACCAATTAATTCCTAAACCAACTCAAAATGAATAGTAACACTAACCAATCAAACCAATGAATTACTATAACATTAATGAATGTAACCATTAAAAGACAAAGAAATACATTCAAACAATCTCTGAAGTAACCATAAACACATTAGCAAACATAATACAACATTAACTACAAGCGAATACCAATCGCAAACATTTTATTACATTAAGCAGGAAAAAAACAAACATTGACATCCACATAAAAAACTGACATTAAAAACACCAACAACAATACCAAGCCACAAATGCCCCCCAAATATTGTCATAATAATGTATTAATCTGTACCCTAAAGTGGTACAGATTAATATATTATCAGTCAATGTGCCTCCCCCAAAAAAACAAAAAACATATTGAATGAAGACACCTGTAAAAAGAGACATTTACAAACATTGAATATATTACTTACCATTAGAAGCGGTGGCCCTCCGACTCCCGGGGTAACAGGAAGCTCACGTACCTTGAAGGCCTCCAACAGCATCCGATTCCATCCGCCATGAAGATCCAGATCAGGTACCCAAATCTTCTTTTTTCTTATTTAAGGCCGTGACGCCTCATTTGAGACCAAGAAGCCGACGAGACAACATCGGTTGGGATTTACCATGGGGTTTTTTGGATTGACAGATGAAGAAAGAAGATAAAGAAGATCAAGAAATGGTGACAGATGAAGATAGAAGAAGGTGATTAAAGAAAGAAAAAAGAAGATTTGGGTACCTGATCTGGATCTTCATGGCGGATGGCATCGGATGCTGTTGGAGGCCTTCAAGGTACGTGAGCTTCCTGTTACCCCGGGAGTCGGAGGGCCACCGCTTCTAATGGTAAGTAATATATTGAATGTTTGTAAATGTCTCTTTTTACAGGTGTCTTCATTGGATGTATTTTTTGTTTTTTTGGGGGAGGCACATTGACTGATAATATATTAATCTGTACCACTTTAAGGTACAGATTAATACATTATTATGACAATATTTGGGGGGCATTTGTGGCTTGGTATTGCTGTTGGTGTTTTTAATGTCAGTTTTTTATGTGGATGTCATTGTTTGTTTTTTTCCTGCTTAATGTAATAAAATGTTTGCAATTGGTGTTCGCTTGTAGTTAATGTTGTATTATGTTAGCTAATGTGTTTTATGGTTATTTCAGAGATTGTTTGAATGTATTTCTTTATCTTTTAATGGTTACATTCATTAATGTTGTAGTAATTCATTGGTTTGATTGGTTAGTGTTACTATTCATTTTGAGTTGTTTAGGAATTAATTGGTTTCATTGGTTAATGATTTAATTAATTCATTGTTGATGTTGTTACTGCTTGTATTGATTGGATTAGCTGGCTACTGTTTTGATTGACTTTATTTAGGTATGCTAATGCAGTGTTTAATAATGGGCAAATTATCTATTATCCATATCTGGATAATAGTAATTTTGCACATTATTGTACTGTATGTGTTAGGGCGGAGGGGGGGGGGGGGGGGGGGAGGGTCGTGTATTGATGTTTGTTAAATCTTTTTTAAATATACATTTGATTAATAGTGTACATGAGCAGGGGGTCTCCGGAGCTGAACAGCATTGGACCCCCTACTTCAGGAGATACAGGCCCCGTTATGGGGTGCCGGTATCCCCTGTAGAGCTTCAATGTCCCTGTCACGTGACGCGGAAGCGTGAAAGTGCAGGGGATACCGGCACCCCATAACGGGACCTGTATCTCCTGAAGTAGGGGGTCCTCGGATCTGAAAACAATGCTGTTCAGCTCCGGAGACCCCCTGCTCATGTACACTATTAATCAAATGTATTTATTTAGTGTACGATCACCTGTAACCGCCTTGCATGGAGATGGCAAATCTCCATGCAAATGTTACATGCGGCTTTTTTTTCTATCAGCTAGCGTACGTGAAGGTTAAGAACGCTAGCAGGGGGAAAAAAAGCAACCCGTATGCTGTTGGTGTTTTGAGCAGGTACGTTAAAAAATGAGCTCAAGGCCTTAGTGAATCGCGTCCCTGGCCTCACTTTGTAACGGACGTGCTTTTTTTGAACATCAGAACGCAAAGCCATTGAGCTTAGTGCATAGCCCCCTAAGTTCTCACGGAGTCAATATTGTATTTTACTGTATAATGTGCAACAGTGTCTAGAACTCAGCTATGTGAAGTTTTACACACAATTTCTCCTTTCTTACAAGAACTCCTTTCTAAAGTAACACTATATTTTCCCTATGGGAGGAAACTGTTTTTTATAACTAGCAATGCGACTAGTATTTCTGAAAAAATGCCCAACCTGAAAAATATCCTTGTATACTAAACACTATTTATTGCTCCAATGGTAGTATCAGATTACCTATTTTAAAAATGTATTAGTTTCCCTCATGTTCTTGGAAGAAACAAGGTTATGGTGGAGAAGGAAGCAGTGACACTGTCACAGTGCCTATTGTTGCAAGCATTTGAAAAGGATTATAGAGATTTAAATATCTTGAAATTATAAAAAGGGAACGGGAGAGGCTTTTTCAAATACACCCCCTTTTTCTTATAAATGAAAGAGACACTATGGGATCTATGCAGTAAGCGGCGGGAAAGCACTTTCGGCAGGGGTTTGAACTCGCATGCTTTTGGTGAGTTGCTCTCACGGTATGCAGGAAGGCCCGAATACCTGCGAGAGCAACATTTCCAAACATGGCGAGTAGCCGGCGGCGAGATGGTCTGCCTGCTGAGAAGGACTCACCTGGCGAGATCTGTCTGCAGCAGAGAGAGATCCGCCACTTTCTCTGCGCAAATCTCGCCGGAAAAAAAGATTTTAAAATAAATTTTTATTCATAGTGTAGATGTGCAGGGGGTCTCCGGAGCTGAACCGCGTTGGTTTTAAGTCCGGGGACCCCTTGCTTCCCGAGATACAGGCCCCATTATGGGGTGCCGGTAATAACCGCTATAGTAATTAAGGGGTTAACCCACCCTGCCCATACCCACCCACAAGGCCTAACCACCCTCCCCAGGCAACTAACCCCACCCTTCACCCATTCATTTGTACAGTGGCTTCATCATGCATCTATGCATCTATATATATATTTCTCAAACCATTGTATGTGTGTCTGTCTGTCCTGTGTCTCCCTGTGTCTAGGGGCAATCGCATTGGACCTTTGGCCCGTAACTCTGCCTCAGGCCAATGAGATGGCTCCCTTGGCCCGCCCGCCCCGCACACCTCTCATTGGCCGGTGTGGTCACACACACACACACACAAACTCACCCTCACCCTCACACCGCATGCTCCTCTCCAAGATGGCCTACCACACGATGTGCAGCAGCCCAGATAAGACAGTACACCCTGCGCCTCACACCCCTCCCGCAGGCGTGCCGCCTCACACCTTACACCCTGCGCCTCACACCTTACACCCTGCGCCTCACACCCCTCCTGCCTCACACCTTAAACCCCTGCCACAGAACACCACTGCGCGTCCCGCTTCAACTGCCCAGGAACAAGCGGCGGAGCAGCCGGCCGGGGGAGCGCACCATTACCTCGCGCCTCAGGCCAGGACCACACATGGCGCTTCCTGCCGCCGCCCGAATGTGCCTCCATTGGCCAGATGACCCATCGGGGGACCAAGCAGCATGATTAACCAATATACAAAGAAATAGTTAAGGATTTCAAAAACATGCCAAAATAAAAACATCACATTGCAAAAACAAACACAGCACATCTCAAAATCAAAACACCACATAGCAAAGCAAAATCAAACCATCACAGAGCTAAATATCAAACACAGCACATCTCCAAATAAAATCATGACTTAGCCAAATGTAAAACCCAGCACATCTCAAAATCAAAACATCACATAGCCAATTAAATATCTTCTAACCAATCCCAATCAAACAAGTGAATGATACTGTGTGTACATGATGGAAATAACCTGTGCATCATGTAACACTATGCTAATCAATGTTCAAACTAAAAGAAACAATTACAAACAATATACAATGCCATCCAAACAATAAGAAAATAAAAACAAGCAAGTTAATTATAAGTGTAATATCTATACTATGGGTTACTAAAAATAGAGATACTTTATATAACCCGGTACCATCATTCCTTCATCACTGTACAACATCTTCATGTAGAAAGATTTCCCGATCTAGATTTTTTTTTTACATACTACAGATCTTAAGACCATGAAACAATATCAGGTTTTAAAAGCCAGAGTACAACTACATGAAGGAATCACTCCAATGGATACCCTTAAAACCTGGCCTGTTGGTAGCCCTTGAGGACTGAGTTTGAGCACCACTGCATTAAAAGATAGTACAACCCCCTCTATTGTAACTGGATGTTGTATTGCTTGACCTTTGTACCCTCGATTCTTGACCCTTTTGTGTACCCAGGTATCCCAATAAACACAGACATTTTTAACTTGGATTCAAATTGCCGCAGCCTTTTATTAACCATAAACCATTTAACATCTCTAGACCTGGTCAGCAAGTAGCCCTAAAACCCTGATCATGCTGACCGCTGACCCAGTGAGTACTCTTGGTTAATAACCCCTGGGGTTCCATTTAGGAGGACACCCTTTAGGCCCGCCGCTCCTGGACCTGACCTAAGACCATCGCCTTTGAATCCTTCACATTCCTCCAAATTATCCACCTGTACAAAACTGACCAGTACGCACCACTCCAGCTGTGACAACCCTTTCAACATAACGGTCACCTTTCAACATAACTTCTTTCTCTTTCTTCTTTTATTATAATGTTGCTATATTTTACCCATTTTTTTATAATCCATATCACTTATTAACAAAATGCAACCAAAACCAACACCTGATACAGTAACAATCCCCACCATTCCTCACCACCCAAAAGGGGTGCATGGGCGGGAACCTTTTGGGGAGGTGCACAGGGAGAGAGGTAGAGATGAGCCTCTTAAATAACCTACACCTTCCCTCCTCCTCTCACTCTAGGCCTCTCCCACTAGGCCCCCGATGGTCATGTTTCCCCACCCCCACTGGTCAGGATTCACTTTAGCTACATTTGCATAATTTGCCCACAAGGTGTCACTCATGTAACTGGTAATGCAGTGAAGATGATGTTCCGATGGCAATTTTATATCAGTAACATTATTTCTATTAACTAGATCCAGTGGCCAACTCCAGTCCTTAAGGGCCACCAACAGGTCAGGCTTTCAGGATATCCCTGCTTCAGCACTGATGGCTCAATCAGTGGCTAGGTCGAAGACTGCACCACCTGTGCTGAAGCAGGGATATCCTAAAAACTTGACCTGTTGGTGGCCCATGATGATTGTAGCTGGCCCCGTGGATTAGTACGTGGGGTACAGATCTCCAGAGAGGGGTCAGTATGTGGGGCACAGATCTCCTGGGAGGGGTCAGCACGTGGGGCAAAGATCTCCTGGGAAGGGTCAGTACATGTGGCATAGATCTCCTGGGAGGGTTCAATATGTGGGGCATTGATCTCTTGGGAAGTGTCAGTACGTGTGGCATAGATCTCCTGGGATGGTTCAATAGTGAGGCATAGATCTCCTGGGAGGGGTCAGTATGTGAGGCATAGATCTCCTGGGAGGGGTCAGTACGTGAGGTATAGATCTCCTGGGAAGGGTCAGTACGTGAGGTATAGATCTCCTGGGAGGGGTCACTACGTGAGGTATAGGTCTCCTGGGAAGGGTCAGTACGTGAGGTATAGATCTCCTGGGAGGGGTCAGTACGTGAGGTATAGATCTCCTGGGAGGGATCAGTGCGGCGGCACAGATCTGAGTAATGGAGGAGGGATTATGGTGTTGGCACTGAACCCATCTCTAGATTTGTCTTCCTGACACCCCAGACTTTCCTGCAACAACTAAAATCAGGGAGATTTGGGGACTTATGACCATTAATGTTATTTCAATGGAAATGTGCTGATTTGGTGAGTCTATCAGACGCAAATGCTAAGAATGTGTGAAACCTTCTGCTGACGTCTTCCATTAACACATATTACATACCTGCTGTCACCTTGGAAGCTAAATTACATTATTTTAAAACATTTTTATTCAAGATGTTATTAAATATAGGCAGGTTAAGGCAATAAACAAATAAACACATCACCAATGATATATTGAATATGCGTTATCAATATTTTCTTTAATAAAATGATCAAATTCTTTATGTTAACGGGAATATTCTTCTTTTTTTTAAGTAAAGGAAAGTCTGCAATGATGTCATTTCCTGTCCCGGTGTGACAGACTCGGTGGCTGGTCCTTGCTCCTCAGTGACTCTGGGAATCGTAGAAGATGAGACACATTCTGTGTCTATTCATCACCCTGCGGTGGCTGTACTGTGAGGAGGGCTAATTAGTACTGTATAGCACGGTGTGCTTGTGTGTAGTGTGTGATCTCAGGTGTGTGGATGTCACTGTGCCTGTGATTGTATGTGTGTAATATACATGTCATTGCATGATCCCCACATGCTGTGTGTTTATTATTGCATGATTGTCATTATGTGTCCCTTTGTGTTGTGTGTGCCATTTGGTGCTTGTTTCAATGTGTAAACTTGATTTGTATGTGTCACGGCACACTTGTGTATCACATTATGTTGCTTATGTCTCTGTCTTTTTGTTTGAATTAGCAATACAATAATGACAGACACAAAAACAATGAGAGACAGAGAGGAATAAAGTGAGCTAGAGACAGAGAGACAGAGAGACAGAGGGGGTTATGCACTAAGCAATGATAAGTGGGGTTTCTGGGTGCTATGCACAAAGCAGTGATAAGTGCTTTTAAGTGAGATAACTGTCTTTATAGCGTGATACTGTCTGCTGTGAGATTCACAAAGCAGTGATAACAGTGCAGTAACCTGCTATAATGGCTACTTAAAAGCACTTATCACTGCTTTGTGCATCACCCCCAGAGAGAGCGAGAGAGAGAGAAAGAGAGAGAGAGAGAGACAGAGAGACAGAGACAGAGACACAGAGAGGGAGAGAGACAGACAGCAGTCTTTGACAGTTCTTGTTGCTCTCTTTTCCCAGCTGTCTGTCTCGCTGCTGATGTTGTCCAGAAACCTGAATTCCTGCTGCCTGGTCCTGGGATGAACGTGACACTGATGTGTGAGCACCAGGACTCCAGCTATCTCACTAAATATTGGTACCGTCAGAGGAAAGGGCAGCCACTGGATCTCATTGGATACACATATAACACAGAAAATCCCACCATGGAGGAAGCGTTCAATGTGGAAAGGATAACTATCCATCCCGAGAGTGCTCAGAAAAGCACCCTAAGCATCTCAAATGTGTCAGTGGGAGACAGTGCGGTGTATTACTGCGCCAGCAGCATCCACAGCGAGAGAAAGAGAGAGAGAGACTGTGCAGAACTGGGAGAGAAACTCCTCCCTGTTATAACACTCACTAACTAGAGAAATGCAGATACTGAGCAAAAGACCTATCCCTCGAACAAAGGGCAGAGGCTGTGGTCTCTACTCAATATGCTGGGCAGCTGCTTCCTAGCGCTGGAGAAAGGCAGGGGCTTATGTGAGAGACCCCTGTTATAGGAACTACTTTATACATTAAGCAGAAGCTGTGTGAGTGATCGCTCCTGCTACAAGACAACTTTATACATTGAGCAGGGGCTGTGTGAGAGATCCCCTGTTATAAGAACAACTTGAAGGCTGGGCGTGAATATGCAGTTAGAATAAGGATTGGCTTTTATAGTACAAAAAAAGCTTTATTCACAGCTGTTGATAAGGTTTACCATAGAAGGACATACTTCACGTTAGACATATTAACTGGGGGCATATCATAAAGTTACTCCCCTGGGCAGCTCTCTCTCCTGTGCTGGGTAAGTACTTATGCTTGTTTCCCTTAGTATGCGTTAGATTGGCAATCTCCTGCATAGCATCAGTAATACCCAATCTCGGGTGGGCCCCTGCCAGGAATCCGCCTTGCTTTCTGGGATCAGTATCCCAGTACTGTGTACTGCAAACCTCGTCCATGCATATTGGATTGGGAGTTTACTAAGGACCTTCGGTGGGGCAGATCAGATTATGCTCCACAGTTACTACTCTGAAAACTCCCTGCTGAGCCCCGCTCACTCCACTTCACGAATCAGAACAACCTTGGGCCATTACTATAGGCGCTAACTATATAGGGCACTTCCCTTAACTGAAAACAATAAAAACAGTGACACGACACTCTTAATTTACATATTTAAAAAACATATTTACAGGACTCACGGGGAGGCCCTCTGCCAGAACTCAGAGGAACCTACTTCTAGAACATAGGGCGAAGCTATATATACCCTGCTATCTCTCTATGGTGGCATCATCGGTCACAAGACATACAGAGAGGGACAATTACTTCTGCACAGTCATCCTACATCATATGATGGGGAAGGGCAATACCAGTGATCCCACCCGATTAACCAATTAAGACCGTTAACTCCATACATAACTTAGTACTCCCTAGAGGGGGAGCAACATGTATGTGTGGGTTTGTGTATGTGCAAATTTGTTTGTGTGCATGGGCAGGTTTGTGTGTGCGGCAAGTTTGTTAGTCTGAATGCACAGAGCCCCTATCGGAAGGTCACTACCACCTCAGTTGTCAGTTGTCACTACCACATCCTCATGTATCAGAAAAAAAGGAGCACCACCATGGGGCATACACTACCTGTACTCCCTCACCCACCTTGCAGTACAGATCATACTGTCCTCTAACCTCCCCTGTCATGGAACAAGAATCATATTTTTGTTTGACCCCCCTTGCAGCTTCTGCTTGTCAGCTGCTTAGTTTCAGCTGCATGTATTTGCTCTACACACACACACACGCACGCACGCACACACACACACACACACACGTATCCTTATCAAACAAATTGTGTTAATGTGATATATTACTATGTTGCCTTTTCTGCCTCTGAGCATGTAGCCAGCGAGTTGCTACAGCAACCCCTGAGAGCTTTTCTCAGAATGGGCTATTCTGCCCTCCCCCCTGTCTTGCTGACAGTTGGTCTGTCCCTAAACCATTCCTGTCTCCCAGATCCCCCTCACTGTCTTTTACTTCCTGACACTGATTGAGTGGGTACCCCTTCTATGTTATACTCCTCCCGGCAAGGCCCAATCCTTTTCACCTGCCCTTAACTATGAAGCACCTATAGAGAAGCACTCCCTTACAACACCATTACATCCACAAGTGCCTGTATATACTGCTCCTTTCCTAATAAAGTGAAGAAAATATAACAGGACTTGGTGTGCTTTGGAAAGGGGGCTGAGTTGAAGCTATCTGGGTCCATTCATACCCTAGACATGACCCTGGGTCCAGAATAGTGAAAAGGAGATTGTGTGCTTTGGGGACACACACAAAAGCTGCTACTCACAGCCTTTATGCTAATACAGAGCAGTCTCTGCACACTGACAAGCAAGCAATTTACACTGTCAGATACATATCAGTCTCTGCACACCAGCTCAAGGAAAACAGCTCTACAAACAGCAAGCAGCTTTACACTGCCAAACAGAGCAGCAGGCTCTATACCACAGAGCCCAAACTTTGCACACAAGGCAGCAGCACTGCAGACAGACAGTACATTATACACAGAACTTTGATTGCCTTTTCTGTTTGAGTCCACCCTCTGCACAGCTACACAGTGAGGATCTACCATCTCACCTACCCTTGCGCACCGTCCCATGGCTAGCACCACCAAGGGCCACGCCACCGGACAACCGCCAGGACACGGGTCAGAGCCACCGGACACCTGTGAGTACAGCTACCCCTAAGCTGAACGCTGCAGGACACCGCCCGGCATTATCTGAGACAGTCGCCCATCGCTGACGCAGGTAACAGACCGCACGCCACACGCATTGGCTAAAGGCCTTCATACACCAACAGCATGGCAGAACTCAGATCGCCACCAGACACGACGCAGGAGAGTGACCATTCAGACACAGAGACCGCCGCACAACTGCCACAGGCACAGGCAGATGCAAGGCCTAAACGGATAGTCACACTCACACAAAAGGCCCGCGAATAATATGAAGCTGACATTGACACGCACCGCGAAAGGTTAGAGAAGGCCTTGGAGGACACTGGTCATGAAATATGTAACGTTGCAAGTACTAGCGATCAGGAGAAACAGCTATAGCACAATTGAGGTCAAGTCACAAACGCTACCAAATGCTGTCACAAACATATCTCGCCTACCTGAAAAGAATCAACATGGAAGAAAGCCTCAGTGAACGTGACCAGCAGGAGGCAACCGACCTGGAGCGCGACGGCTTCGTGCAGACTACTATCACTGAGGCCGAAGACCAGAGAAAGGACCTTTTGCTGGAGACCGCATCAGAGCGCTCCAGCACATCCAGGCACTCATCAAGGTCAGCGCAATCAGCGCAATCTAATGCATCCAGCGCGAGCGCAAGCGCAAGCCACCACCGAGGCCGCACGTGCCAGGGCTGAATATAGTCGGAGAGAGGCAGTCGTAAGGGCAGAAAAAGCGCGCATAGAAGAGGAGGAGCAGAATGCCGCAAATACCGCCGCCGCTGCCACCGCCGCCACTGCCAATGCCACCGCCGCTGCCAATGACGCCGCCGCTGCCAATGACGCCGCCGCTGCCAATGCCGCCGCCAATGCCGCCGCCGCTGCGCGTAGAAAGGACGAATTGGACGCGGATCTAGAAGCTCTAAGCAAACAAGAGGACGCCGCCGCCATAGCCCAAGCTGAAGTCTTAGAAGCAGCTGCGAGACAGGACAGCGGGGAGCAACCGTACAGATGGATAGCCTCAGAGGATCCAGTCCAACGCACTGAGGACTATGTGAGGAGCCTCTTCAGCGTAAATACCAGCGCACCATCTTAACACAACGGGGGTGACTCCACAGACACCGAAGACTTGCTAGATCCACGTGGAAAAGGCGCTGTTCCACCAAGGGTACACGCTACCTTGGATAGCCACAGCCGGAACAGTGATCCACACAACAGCGCGTACACGGATGCACTACAACAGGCTCGCAATCCAGGTACACCCGCACGGGAAAACACAGCCCCTCACACTGACCAGCAGTCATCACACGTACACGCCAAGGAAGAGGCGACCGCAAGGACCCTCCCGGCAACTACCTCAGAACACGACCAACACACCGAAGGAAGAAAGTAACCTCCTGAAGGTGACCGACGAAAGTATCGCCCAAACTAAGAGAAACAATTGGACAATTCTCCTGCAAGCAATGGCACAACTGAGACGTACAGCCCTTCCTTTCCGTAAATACTAGGTGGCAGAGCAGCCAGCCGCCATGGCTGGTACAGCTGCAAAAGATTGCACCCTGCAGGTGAAGCCAAAGGGACAAAAAGACTGTCCTCTCACACGTCTAAAAAGAGACAGTCGCAGAGACATTTCATAAAGGGATTTTCAAGGCCAAAAGAGACTGTTCTTCGTTATGTCCAGGGAGAAAACAACCTCCTGATGGCAGTTAACAAAGAGACACAAAGGCGTTTCAAGAAAATACGTGGAGACGTTCTCGTGCAAGAGAAATGTTCCGATGACCTAGGGTGCACAGCGTTCTAGACAACAGTGCGTGCAGGTGTGTGTGCAGGTTTGCGCATGTGTGCAGGTTTGTGTGTGCCGGTTTGTGTGTGTGTGCAAGTTTGTTTGTGTGTATGTGCAGGTTTCTGTGTGTGTGCAGGTTTGTGTGCGCATGTGCAGGTTTGGGTGGACAAGTGCAGGTTTGTGTGTGTTTGTGAAAACATAAGAGGTTATAAAGAGGTCAGATCCGGACCCACAAGTGAGATCCTAAAAATGAGGTCTGGAAACAGGTGCAATCTGGCTGCGGGACATCCAATCATGTCTCGGGATCTGGCTGCAGGACATCCAATCACATCTCAGGATCTGGCTGTGGGACATCCAATCACGTCTCAGGATCTGGCTGCGGGACATCCAATCACAACTCAGGATCTGGCTGCGGGACATCCAATCACATCTCAGGATCTGACTGCGGGACATCCAATCACTGCGGGACATCCAATCACGTCTCAGGATCTGGCCCCATAACAGACACTGGGAAATACCAGGGCCCAAGTCATGAGGGCTACATACATATACTTATATGCATAATTTTATTATTAGTAAATACAAATTAAAAATGGCCTTCTGTGATTTTCAGCTAAATTGGCTTATTGTCAAAACATAACAACCAAATAGTTGGCTGCCTGGGCATGTGATCCTGGGTTATAGTCTTGACTTGTCTATGATTACCACTTTGAATTTCTATAGTAATAGATGGTTCTGTATTTCCCATTTTATATTTAATCATTGAAATGTGCTCTCTTCTTGTTCTTGTGTCTTCCTTAGGGCTGTGCCAGGGTGTGCTGGTAACTCAGGATACAAAGCTCTTATTAGTGCGGGAGGGGGATCTGTAAATATTTCTTGCCATCACGATGATGACACCAGCAGAAACCCTGCAGCTCAGCCCTGCACAGGCTGTAACATGGCCAGAGAGGTACAGGGAAGACAGCGGTGCGCAAACTGGGGGGGGGGGAGGGGCGCTAGATTTTCTGAGGGGGGGGGCATGGCAGTTATAGAGGTCCCGCGCTCTCCCCCCAGGCATTTAAATTAAATGCCGGGGGTCTGCGCGAGGCCTCTATAATACACTTACCTTCCTTTCCAGTGACACATCGTCCTGGCAACCCGGCATCAAATGACGCCGCTGAGTCGCGTGACATCACGTTACCATGGTGATGTGATGACACGAGCCCGTGCATCATTTGACGCCGAGGTCGAGTTGGCGGGGGGAGGGGGTGGGTGCGAGGCGCCAAGGAGAGCAGGCAGGGGTGTGCACGGGGAAAGGGGAAAAGTTTGAGCACCCCTGGAAAGAGACAGGATACTTCCCACCCAGACCTCCAGGGGGAGATGTTCCTAGTCTAGAGAATGCCATCTCACAATCCTTTTCAATTAGAATTCACAAAACTGCATTACATTACATGAACATGAGAGAAAACAGCAGCAGCAGCTGTACAAGCTGAAGAGTGTACCTGAAGAGATGTAAATTAATTAAAATAATAATATTATAATTATACATAATAATAGCCCTGTGAAAGAATGACACATAGTTAAAAGGCCTTTGCTTAATAAAGTCACAGATGTGCTAGATGTGAATGGCTTTGTATATGGTTCTGCAGCTCAGATAGAGAGAGGAGAGGGAAAGGGACTTTCAAATTTAGTAGTGTTCCAATTGTATATATCCCCTCAAATAGATGAGTTAGACATGCCTATGCTGAAAAGGAGCACACTGAGTTACCTGCATGGGAGATATGCAAAGTATATTTAAATGAGTCCCATCCTACACTTCCAAAAGATTTCCATACCATCTATATAGAGTTGATTGGCCTAAAGCACCAACCTAATGACTGGAATGGTGTCAGACCCAACAGGACTAGAACCCATAAAAGCTCTAGTAGTGTGAGCTAAACCAGCTGATGGCTCACAGTGCCATGGAGATATGATACTTTTAAGAGGGATCTAAATTAGGGCCTATAGTCTTTACTGTCTAATGAATCTACATTTCACCAGGCGCAAGATAAAGTCACAGATGTGTTAGATGTGAATGGCTTTGTACATGGTTCTGCAGCTCCACCCGTTGTCACCCAAACTGTAAACAATTGCTCTGTTCCAATCTGTATCTGTGGCTGATAAAGGGGAGGAGATGGGGTGGGTTGTAAATCACAGACATTGGAGATGAGTAGTACTGTCACCTGGCTTCTAATCATACACAAATCTCCATCCAGAAACAGGTTTTTACAAATTGGGCTGAAGAAGTCCATGGGGCCACCTCACATAGTAACAGGGGAGATTTAGTCAGTTTAGACATTTACAACAGCTGCCCTAAGTAAGACAAGCTGCCCGTCATTAACACCTGGAGGTGATCCGGAGTCAGTTAGTCACTTAAGAGAGATAAGAAAAGCCACTTCCTGTGTGAGGAAGGAAACGTGTATGATGAATTATCTCTGTGATATTGCGTGTCACATGCACTAACCCAACACGTTTACAGATATAGACAAAGAGAAAGAAACAAGGGAGTGTCAGAAGTATCAAGAGGGAAGAGTATTGTCAGGGACTTTCAGAGATGCAGTGGGTACAGTCAGAGAAACGCAAAAAGATGCCCACTTCCTTATAATTGGAAGATAAATGCTAGGTTAAGAGGTGCTTATGTAGGGTAGAAGTTCTCATAAATGACAGGACACCACAGGGTGTTCTTATATAAATGTTTTATTATAAAATCTTTCAGAAGGATATTTGATCATTCGTGGATTATTTGTTTCAGGAGAATTTACAGTCCCAGTCCCGGTCAGTGAAATGACGAAACGCTTGTTGCTGCTTCTGGTCCTGAACCTTCTCCCATGTAAGACTCAGGGGCACAGGGCGTATGCCATAGATTACACTCAGATGCACTGTTAGGGGTCAGACTGATGGACAGGACGAGGTGAAAGGACTCTGCCCAAGGTCATACACTGACTGAGCGGCACAGCCATGGCGAGACTGAAGCTTAGGGAGAAAAATATTGACTTGTTGAGCTAAATGTTTTTTGTTGTTGTCATGCTTGAATTTATTTAATTAAGTTTAGTGTTAGAACTAAAATAAAGGTTATGTGAATTACTGACACATTGTAAAAAAAAAAAAACCAACCAAACAGTTGGCTGCCTGGGCATGTGATCAAGGGGGTTATATTCTTGCCTTTTCTACAATCACCACTTTGAATTTCTATACTAATAGACGGTTCTGTATGTCCCATTTTATATTCAGTCATTGAAATGTGCTCTCTTCTTGTTCCTGTGTCTTTCTCAGGCCTGTGCCAGGGTGTGCTGGTAACTCAGGATACAACGCTCTTATTAGTGCAGTGGGGGGATCTGTAAATATTTCTTGCCATCAGGATGATGACACCTACTTCAACATGTTCTGGTACCAACAGAAACCAGCGGAAGGGCTGAAGCTCATGGTCTTCTCAACAGGAGCTAATGAAGAAGCTACAATGGAAGTAGGCTATAAAGTCAGATGGAATCTGACTAGACCTGAGACAAAGAAATCCTCTCTGTATCTGGCACAAGCAGAGACTGGAGATGCGGCTGTGTATTTCTGTGCAGCAAGTATACACAGACGTAGATACCAAAGCAGCAGCCAGCCCAAAACCTACTCAGTCCCTGAGAGAGACAGAGGGAGGAGATACAGAGGGACACCTCCTTAGTAGACCGACAGGGGCTGCTAATTTATTTTAGGAGCCACCCAAAGCCTACTGCTGATCCACAAAAAGTCATATGAATTGGAGTAAAGGTTACAAATGATCACCCTTTAGTGAATCTGGGACCCTGTGAGCTGTTATGAGAACACTACATTAAACAATAACTATTATTGTATTATTTTTCCACTTAAAAGAACAACTCATAACAGAGAAAAATAAGCGGTCAAAATTAATTTGTTTTTTCATCATTTCACATTGTTTTTTGGAGTTGGAATATAATGTGCCTAAGAAATATGGGCTTTTGTTTAATGGCAAAGTATATATGTCTGTATTTTCACAGACATGTGCGGCTTTTTTATTGCGCGAGCAATGAGCGCCGACCGCACATGCGCGTCCAACTTTAGTGTCCTTTTTTGAATATGGATTTAGGGTAAGTCTAATTGGTGCCTTTTTTAATAGGTGATCTCGAGCACCTCACTAACCCCACTAACTTTACTAACCCCACACATGTATTAGGTATTATGCTGTCCTTAGTTACATTTCAGGGACACTGCGGCCTCGTGCATTCTTTAAGCATTTTGTTCCCAGAAAACATTTTGAACACCTTGTCTGCCCCTCAGACAGACTTAGGCCGTGTCCATAGATGGACAGGCCGTGCTGAGGTTTGCGGACGCTCCGCGCTGAGCCCCTGCATCCTCAATGAGGATGCCTTGAGAGGGGGCTCACGCGAGCGTCCGCAGGCGTGCGGAGGAGTTGGAGGTTTCAGCCGAGCGCCAAGCTGTTTTTCAGCGCTCTGTCGGCTGAAACCCTCCAATGAGAGTGGGGCTGCGTCAACGTCACGGCGCCGTGACGTCGGCGCCGTGACGTCGACGTCAGTGCGTCGCAGGCGATTGGCCCAGCGACGTCACTGCCCCGCCTCCCTACAATCTCCCCCCACCTCCGATCGCGGACGCTGGCTCGCCTGTATGGGCATGAAATCGCCCAGCTTCTGCAGGCTCGCCTCAGCGTCCGCTCGCCTCAGCACGGCTCCCCCCCTCTATGGCCCGGGCCTTAGGCTCTACCCTTTTCCTAGAAGTGTATTTATACTTTTTTATGTTGGTGGCAGTAATATGAGCACACATGGAAGAAAAAGTGCATTATTGAACCACCATACCCAATCCTGACCTGATGCCCCCACACATCATAATGGAGGAATCCCAGAGAAAGATGTAATTAAGGAGGCAAGCCAAGCTGCTTAAAAAAATATTTAAAAAATCTTTGTTTGGTTATAATATATGCAGCATTTGATTACCTTTATTGAAAGCTAATTACCTAAACTGCAAATTAATTTGTTCTCCCGTGATCGATCAGCAACGACCCTGCATCCCTGGGTTCACTAAATGGCTGCCTTTCAGTTTCAATCAACCCTTCAGTCAGTGTAACTGAGCAGCAACAATGTATTGTTATATTACGAAGGTAACATTGCTATTGTAGCAGTTTACAGCTCAAACGGCTGGGAATATTGGCAACAATTTATGACAAACAGGAAAGTGTTACAAAGAAGCCTGCTATAGAAATCAAAAGATACTCAGTATATTAAAACTCATTAAAATAGCAAAGAGTAGAATTCTAAAGTTCAGAAAAGGTAGTAAGTATTATCTAATACTACAGAACTGATTTATTTAAAAAAAGAACACATTGCTGCTCTAAGGTCTGTATTGACACACACCCATCAAGCATTGTTCAGGTTACATGCTGCTCTCAAACATCTTTTGAGTACAATGCTCCCTCCACAAATCCACTAGGCACCCTACCAGTTACAGCATCATTTAACCACCCTACCACCTCCACACTTCTGTTAGGCATCTTGTTGCCCCAGCCATGCAGCAGACCCTCTTGTCAGTTACATCCTATAATTAGAGGAAAAATGAGAATTAGAATCATTCTACCTCTAATTATAGAGGTAAATAAGAATTTTAATCAGTTAGTGTTAGGATCTGCTAATGGTCATGCCTTGGTGTGGCTATCAGGCTTATAAGGCGTTGGTCAAAGGGTTTAACTAAATGACCCTTTTTCGAGATATATATAGGTATTTCACTGTGTATTTTTGTCATATTGGATGTAGCTTTGGGCTTCTTTGTTGCATACATTTAGCCACGCCCACAAGCACTCCAATTGACATATATATATATATATTATATTATTATATTATGTGGTAATTTTTGGGGTTCCTTAGAGGTTGCTGGGTACCTGTGTGTGTTTTATTGTGTATATCATTGTACTGTATGTTATGTGTCTCCCTGTGCATGTCATTGTATAGTATTTTATGTATCTCATTGCATTATTGCGCATGATAAATAAATGAAGAGCCCTTTGTACTATACACCAGGAATGGCCAACTCCAGTCCTCAACGGCCGCCAAAATGTCAGGTTTTCGGGATATCCCTGGTTTAGCACAGGTGGCTCAGTCATAATGACAGGGATATTTTGTAAACTTGACCTGTTGGTTGCCCTTGAGGACTTGAATTGGCTACTTCTGCTATATACTATTCAATGGTCCAATAAAGTAACAAATTAATTTTTTGTTTGTTTCATTAATTTTCCCCACATCTTCCAGGGGAAAAAAAAGAGGTACTATGCCTAAATCAGTGATTTCCAATGTTTTTTGTTTGGAGGAACCCTTGAAGTATTTCGAAAAATCTCGGGGAACCCCTATCTGGCTGACACATATTAGGTTCAACAGGGGTCAGTCACAACATTTCACACCTCACGAGCCACCTCTATTTCCCACCCTTTACCCATGTATTTCTGTCCCATCCATCTCACTAACTCTCCCCCCTCCCCGCCTTGCATGTATTTATCCCTTGCGTCTCACTCTTACTCCCTCTTTTCCTTACTCACTCCCTCCTGCCCCCCTCTCTTCTCTCACTCGCCCCTACCTTTGGTCAATTACCCCACTCTCACTCAATCCACCCTACAAAATACATACCAAAAAACCCCACCCCCAGGGGGGGGAGGGAGGGAGGGGGTCTGTGGTCTGTAGGAGGAACCCCTGAGACTGCTTCAAGGAGCCCCAGGGGTCCACGGAACCCTGGTTGGGAATCACTGGCCTAAATGCTGCAAGCGTTTGACCAGTTCTGGGAATGATTTGAACAATATCTATATTAATTAAAACAGAAAGGGAGAGAGGCTTTCTAAAATACTGTACATTCCCTTTCCCAACAAATTAAACAGACATTAGAGGTGTATAAATAAAAATATAGTCTGGGTTTGTAAATAAAGAAATTGTAACACTATATATAGCCCAGTACCATCATTCCTTGACCACTATAGGACATCTCCCAGTTCTGGATCAATTATTTTTTACATTATAAAGATATGAAAATCATGAGAGCATATGAGGTCTTAAAAGCTCTAGCACAACCATATTCAGGAATCACTCTATTTAAATCTAGTACAAACTTAAACAAATTACCTCTATTATTACTTGATTCTGTATTGTTTTAGCTGTAGTTCGACAAATTGACCACAAGGTGCCACTCATGTAACTGGCAATGTAGTTTTGATGTCTCCATAGCTGAGTTTAGTTTTTTTCTGTAACATTACTTAAATTATTTAGATCTGTCCTGAAAAAGGATTGTTTATTTCTCTGTAATTTTCCTGCTCTCAGACTGCCAGCCCTCCCCAGCTAAAGTTACATTCTTTTCCCTGCTCTGAAGCAGACAGAGTTGTGTATATTGCAACATAGTTGTTACAAGTAATCCCCTTTTACACAGCCTCTAGTCAGTTGCCCTGGCAACCTACCAATACTCACAGTTTGAGATTGGGCATGCTTTTCCACTATGCAGATAGGAAAAAGATGAGTGCCAGGAACTTTTATAAAACAAAAAGGTGCTTTATTTAATAGCGGTCACTAATGCTCCACTGGTATTGCAAACAATAGTATATATCAATACTTCATCCCCCAGTAGCTCTCACTCCTACGCTGTGGAGGTACTTAAATTGTTACCCATAGTAAAGGATACATTGACTGTCTCTTGCATAGAGTAAGAAATGCTCCCCCACTTGTCGAATAGGCCTTTCAGGCATATACTTCAGGCTCTTGGATTAGCAGCCCGCCATTATGTATTGCAAACTTCTTCCAAAGTCCATACCTATTCCGTCAGGATTGCACTAGGCTGGTCCAAACATACTCCGGAGTTACTATGCTGAGAACTCCTATCAAGAGCATGCTGCATCCTTATCAATGAGAAGAACAATCATGGGCCTTTACTACTGGCACTTACTTAGATCGGAGCATGTTTCCTAGCTTCAACTTAGAAAAGAGGTGCCTAAGAGGGGATATGATAACTATATACAAATTTATTCGGGGACAGTACAAGGAGCTTTCAAAAGAAATATTCATCCCACGGGCAGTACAAAGGACTCGTGGTCATCCCTTAGGTTGGAGGAAAGGAGATTTCACCAGCAACAAAGGAAAGGGTTCTTTACAGTAAGGACAGTTAAAATGTGGAATTCATTACCCATGGAGACTGTGATGGCAGATACAATAGATTTGTTCAAAAAAAGGTTGGATGTCTTTTTAGAAAGGAAAGGTATACAGGGATATACCAAATAAGTAAACATGGGAAGAATATTGATCCAGGGAGTAATCTGATTGCCAATTCTTGTAGGCAGGAAGGAATTTATTTTTCCCATTATGAAATATCACTGAATGATATTTCACTGGGGTTTTTTGTTTGCCTTCCTCTGGATCAATATACTGTAAGTACAAATATAGGATAAAGTATCTGTCGTCTAAATTTAGCATAGGTTGAACTTGATGGACGTATGTCTATTTTCCACCTCATCTACTATGTAACTATGTAACTATGTAACAATGTAACACAACAAATGGTGACAGGACACATCTTAATACACTCAGCTATACACATACAAACCTATTTACAGGACTCACAGTGAGGACCCCAGTCAGAACTCTGATACCCTGGTTCTAGAACATAGGATGGAACTATGTATACCCTCTATGCTCCCTATGATGACATCACTGCTCACGGGGGGAAGGGGAGGGATGAACCCTGAGTGATCCCCCAATTAACCCCTTAAGGCATTAACCCCTTTAAAGAACCAGTAGACCCCAAAGAAGGGGCTACATAAATGTCCCCCAAATATTGTGTGAGAAACTCCTGTTGTAAGAACATTCCTTCTTGAGAATAGGTTGTAAGGAATCTTTGTTATGTGGACACCCAAGCTCATACTTTCACCTTCGTATGGGTGGGATCTTTATCAATCTAGAGGCATGGATTAGGGAACCACAAACAGACCATGTTTTAGGAAAACAGAAGCCATCAACAAGAAATGAACATCTGTTTGCCAATTTATTGGTTGTTTCTAAAATCTGTCAGGATTCGGGAAGGTTGGGTGGAGGTGGCCCATATGGAGAGAGATATTACTAGTAAAAAGAAGGGAATTATGTTTTCACTTCACAGCACACACGTACTTATATGAATTTAGAGATATAAGAACATTTAACTTTTGTTTTGTTAATATATCAATGAATTGCAGTTTGTTTTCCTGTTTGTTTATCTGTTTATCTTTACATAAGAGAGGGTCATTCAGTTCAATTCTTTGGCCAAAGCATTTTAAGCTTGCAAACCCTGCCAAGGTATCCCCTGTTTTGCAAGTCCTAACACTTACTGCACCCACAAGAAGCTCTCCTGTGTTTGTGAAATGGAAGTGCATGTAGCATTATTGAGAAGACCAAACCCCTTCCTGAGTCAGAAAACAGTTTCGTTTCTATAATACATTTTAGGGGTTACATGTGCGTGCAGGTTTGTGTATGTGGATAACCCAGTAGTATATTCTAAATGATTCATTTCTAATCGCAGTTTATAGGTATTAATGTGAACAGCGGAACGGGTTTAGTTAATAGAATACGTTATCACAGAAGAAGAGAAATGCAGAGATGCTTCTTGTGCTGCTCATCTTTAAATGACTTTAATGTAAATGCTTGTACCCCCGGTTTATACATTGTGAAGACCTGTGCATACATGGTAAGGGGGTAATCATCGGTCTGAGAAACATGAAAGAGATGATGTCACACAACACAACAGACGAGATTCTGTATTGCCCTTCTCTCTCAAGCTGGTTCCATAATTTCATGTCACTGAGAAACCATATGCTTTTATTGCTTATTATTAGACATTAGAGAATATGTGTTTAAATCTCTCAGTGCGTTGCATTCTCCTGTGAATTAAAGTGGCAGCTGCTTTTCCTTCAACATCAAATGCAACCCCTATAAAATATGAGCAAATATAAAATGGTACAGCTTAAAATAACACAGGTCGGGTTTCTGAAACGTGACATCAGCAAAGAAGTGTGGATTTTAAAAACCGGTATTACAGATCGGCCGTGCAAGAGCGCTGATGACACCATCTACTACATGTACAGGTACCAACAGAGGCTTAAAGCTGCAGTTCAGTCTTTTTTTTTTTTTTAATTAATTTTTTACTTCAATAGTTTTATGTGGGCAATCTCTAATTACATAAAGAACTGTATAGCTGCCAGTCAATTCGTTCTCCATGTATTGATCGGCAAAATTTGGCAAGATCTTTAGAGATGGCATATGTTTTTCTTCTGCTTCTGTCACTCAGTGGAAGCTCATGAATATTCATGAGCACTCCTGCACTGACATGTGCTAGAGGGAGGGCAGGGCTGACAAAGGGGTGTGCCAGGGCTTGTGACAGGACATGAAGGGGCAGTGCCTTAGCAAATGCTTGTTAAAATAGAATACAAGAAAATTTGTCTTTCAAAGTAGTTTTTTTAAAAACAGAAAATGCTAAAAGTATTTTTTCTTACTACAGAACTGATTTATTAAAAAAAAACACACACGCAGGATAGTGACTGAACTGCAGCTTTAATGGCAGTCACATCCAGAAATACCAATGTAAGAGCATCAGAGAAGGAATTTAACGATAGATGGACCCTGCAGAGAGAGGACGAATAGGAGTCTGTATAAAAACAGTACCAAGTCCTTTCAGAAAAGCTCCTCCTGTTTCTATATAATGTATAAAGTGCTGGGAAGATACTCTGTACTGTGCATCTCATTCTAAAGCATGTTATGGGATAAAGTACAAAGTTACCAACATTGTTATAAACAGAGTAAACACGAAAAATTATTTTGTCCAACTGGAAATATTAACAATAGCAGTGACATGAGGATTGAATAAAGGATCTGAAATAAAGTAGTACACTGCTGTATGTAGCACACAATGCTGCCCCGTTTCATGTATTAGTTGCTCAGGTATAAGGAAATCATAAGAGGTTATAAAGAGGTCAGATTCGGAACCACAAGTAAGAGCCTAAAATCAGGTGCAATGTGGCTGTGGGACATCCAATCACATCTCAGGATTTAGCTGCGGGACATCCAATCACGTCTCAGCATCTAGCAGCGGGACATCCAATCACGTCTCAGGATCTGGCTGCGGGACATCAAAACATGTCTCAGGATCTGGCTGCGGGACATCCAATCACGTCTCAGAATCTGGCCCCATAACACTGGGAAATACCTGGGCCCAAGTCATGAGGGCTACATACATATACTTAGTTATATGTATAATTTGATTATTATTATTAATAAATACTTATACCGTACGACATTGTGGGGAAAAAGCACAATGTGTTATTGCCCAAAGGAGCTTACAGTTCCCAGTTTTATTAGACCATGTTACAAGGAAAAGGAAATACTGGCACAATAATTTGCTGTGTCAAAGAGCTTACTCTCTATTTGATGGTCCCTGGTGCAAAAAGAGTAGTGTATTTAATTTAAAGTCTCAGCAGCTCGGAAGGGGTTAAGAGTTAATGATTTTGTTCAGGGCCTAACTCTATTACTGTGATCACCATTAATCCCACAAACTTCCACTCTGTAATATGATGCAGCTATGTGGTGGTGAAACTGTGATGTAACCAGTGGGTGTTTTATGCAGGTACATGGAGGATTGGAGATAAGAGAAGCCACTTCCTGATCGAGGAAACCAGAAGCTCTCAGAAACATGAGCGAGAGAGAGAGAGAACATCCATAGAAGCAGAAGAGGAGAGGGCAGTCCTAAAACACACAGAGAAGGAGACTATTTCTGCACTTCCACCATCGGAATCCTCATTAGGAGAATGAGGAGGCACCTGATGCTGTTTCTGGTCCTGAACCTTCTCCCATGTAAGACTTCTCCCACTGTAAGACTGCCTAAAGTCACACTTAGAATCAACAGCACATGTGACCAGATCAAACTGTGGTACACAAGACTCTTCCTGAGGTCATACTGAGAATCAGGGGCAGAGCCAAGAAAATAGAGTAGGAAGAGGCAAAGTAAAGGGATTCTACTAAAGAGAGAATCAAGGGGCATGATCAGATTGATGCACAGGGGTTGGTAAAGAGACTGTTCAAACATCCGCTAAGAATAAGTGACAGAAACAAGGGCCGATTGGGGCACAGCCAAAATAAGAGGTAAAGTCTGTGATCACCATCAGTGCCAGTGTCAGATAAAGCTACAGAGGGATGTAAAAAGTAACTCGAGTCACAGAGACGTCCCCGGGACTAGGTTATGTTCATTCTGGATTTTTCAACCATGGAAAGAGGATTCCTAAATCAAAATGTCTTAGATCATGACAATATCCCTGTGTCTCTCCTCCTCTCTCCCTGTCTCTCCTCTCTCCCCGTGTCTCTCCTCCTCTCTCCCTGTCTCTCCTCTTCTCCCTGTGTCTCCTCCTCTCTCCCTGTCTCTCCTCTCTCCCCGTGTCTCTCCTCCTCTCTCCCTATCTCTCCTCTCTCCCCGTGTCTCTCCTCCTCTCTCCCTGTCTCTCCTCTTCTCCCTGTGTCTCCTACTCTCTCCCTGTCCCTCCTCCTCTCTGCCTCTCTCTCCTACTCTTTCCCTGCCTCTCCTCTCTCCCTATGTCTCTCCTCTTCTCCCAATCTCTCCTCCTCTTCCTGTCTCTCCTCCCCTCTCCCTGTCTCTGTCCATCTCCTGCAGGTCTGTCCAATGGGGTGGTGGTGACCCAAGGAAATTTTTTTGTAATTGCCCAGACTGGAAGTTCAGTGGCGCTTCCCTGCCACCATGATGACCGCAGCTACATAACCACCCTCTGGTACCAACAGAAAGCAGGACACGGGATTCAGCTCATCGGTTTGTCAACAGGAGAGAATGACAGTCAGATGGAACAGGAGTTTAAAAACAAATGGAGCCTGGAGAGAACTGAGCTTCTGAAATCCTCCCTGAAACTGGAAAGAGCAGAGTCTCAGGATGCGGCTGTGTATTTCTGTGCAGTTAGTACACAGCCACAGACACTAAAGCAGGAGCCAACAGAAAACCAGCTGTAACATGGCCAAAGGGAGAGACAGGATACTTACCAACCAGACCTGCAGGGGGAGCTGCTCCTCAGTGGTTCCCATCCAATATCTTTTTACATTGTGCTCCCCCTGTTAGAAAATATTTGTTCCACAAACTCACAATTAATACATCTTATTGCTGACTCATCAGACTGTTACTAACAAAACTGTGTGACCGATCCCAGGCTGTATATTGTCCTGAGCTACTGGAAAGAACACATGCTTAAAGCTGCAGTTCAGTCAATATCCTGCATGTGTGTTTTTTTTAATAAATCAGTTCTGTAGTAAGAAAAAATACTTTTAGCATTTTCTGTTTGTAAAAAAACAACTTTGAAAGACCAATTTTCTTGTATTCTATTTTAACAGCCATTTGCTAAGGCACAGCCCCTTCATGTCCTGTCACAAGCCCTGGCACACCCCTTTGTCAGCCCTGCCCTCCCTCTAGCACTTGTCAGTGCAGGAGTGCTCATAAATATTCATGAGCTTCCACTGACAGACAAGCAGAATATAAACAGATCCCTTCACTAATTATGTCACCAAATTTCGACCTATCAATACATGGAGAACGAATTGACTGACAGCTATACAGTTCTTTAGGTAATTAGAGATTGCACACATAAAACTATTGAAGTAAAAAAAAAATTAAATAAAAAAAAGACTGAACTGCAGCTTTAATAAGGCCGCAAACTGCCCCACAATGTGTGCAGGCAGCATGGCGGATATAGCTGCCACTATCTTTGGGAGCTTCAAAAGTCACGCCCCATAATTAGAGATGGGCAAAAATGTTTGCGGATTTGGATCCGCTGGTTCCTTTGGTCCACGGATCAATCTCAAAAACACGAGGGAGAGATAGAGGAGAGGGAAAGGGTCTTTCAAATTTAGTAGTGTTCCAATTGTATATATCCCCTCAAATAGATGAGTTAGACATGCCTATGCTGAAAAGGAGCACACTGAGTTACCTGCATGGGAGATATGCAAAGTATATTTAAATGAGTCCCATCCTACACTTCCTAAAAAGATTTCCATACCAACTATATAGAGTTGATTAGCCTAAAGCACCAACCTAATGACTGGAATGGTGTCAGACCCAACAGGACTAGAACCCATAAAAGCTCTAGTAGTGTGAGCTAAACCAGCTGATGGCTCACAGTGCCATGGAGATATGATACTTTTAAGAGGGATCTAAATTAGGGCCTATAGTCTTTACTGTCTAATGAATCTACATTTCACCAGGCGCAAGATAAAGTCACAGATGTGTTAGATGTGAATGGCTTTGTACATGGTTCTGCAGCTCCACCCGTTGTCACCCAAACTGTAAACAATTGCTCTGTTCCAATCTGTATCTGTGGCTGATAAAGGGGAGGAGATGGGGTGGGTTGTAAATCACAGACATTGGAGATGAGTAGTACTGTCACCTGGCTTCTGGTCATACACAAATCTCCATCCAGAAACAGGTTTTTATAAATTGGGCTGAAGAAGTCCATGTGGCCACCTCACATAGTAACAGGGGAGATTTAGTCAGTTTAGACATTTACAACAGCTGCCCTAAGTAAGACAAGCTGCCCGTCATTAACACCTGGAGGTGATCCGGAGTCAGTTAGTCACTTAAGAGAGATAAGAAAAGCCACTTCCTGTGTGAGGAAGGAAACGTGTATGATGAATTATCTCTGTGATATTGCGTGTCACATGCACTAACCCAACACGTTTACAGATATAGACAAAGAGAAAGAAACGAGGGAGTGTCAGAGGTATCAAGAGGGAAGAGTATTGTCAGGGACTTTCAGAGATGCAGTGGGTACAGTCAGAGAAACCCAAAACGATGCCCACGGGGGGGGGGGGTCCTTATAATTGGAAGATAAATGCTAGGTTAAGAGGTGCTTATGTAGGGTAGAAGTTCACATAAATGACAGGACACCACAGGGTGTTCTTATATAAATGGTTTATTATAAAATCTTTCAGAAGGATATTTGATCATTCGTGGATTATTTGTTTCAGGAGAATTTACAGTCCCGGTCCCGGTCAGTGAAATGACGAAACGCCTGTTGCTGCTTCTGGTCCTGAACCTTCTCCCATGTAAGACTCAGGGGCACAGGGCGTATGCCATACATAGATTACACTCAGATGCACTGTTAGGGGTCAGACTGATGGACAGGACGAGGTGAAAGGACTCTGCCCAAGGTCATACACTGACTGAGCGGAACAGCCATGGCGAGACTGAAGCATAGGGAGAAATATATTGACTTGTTGAGCTACTGTAAATGTTTTTTTTCATGTTTGAATTTATTTAATTAAGTTTAGTGTTAGAACTAAAATAAGGGTTATGTGAATTACTGACACGTAAAAAAAAACAAAAAAAACAAACAGTTGACTGCCTGGGCATGTGATCCAGGGGGTTATATTCTTGCCTTTTCTACAGTCACCACTTTGAATTTCTATACTAATAGATGGTTCTGTATGTCCCATTTTATAATCAGTCATTGAAATGTGCTCTCTTCTTGTTCCTGTGTCTTTCTCAGGCCTGTGCCAGGGTGTGCTTGTAACTCAGGATACAAAGCTCTTATTAGTGCGGGAGGGGGGATCTGTAAATATTTCTTGCCATCACGATGATGACACCTACCTCAACATGTTCTGGTACCAACAGAAACCAGCGGAAGGGCTGAAGCTCATGGTCTGGTCAACAGGAGCTAATGAAGAAGCTACGATGGAAGTAGGATATAAAGTCAGGTGGAATCTGACTAGACCTGAGACAAAGAAATCCTCTCTGTATCTGGCACAAGCAGAGACTGGAGATGCGGCTGTGTATTTCTGTGCAGCAAGTATACACAGACGTAGATACCAAAGCAGCAGCCAGCCCAAAACCTACTCAGTCCCTGAGAGAGACAGAGGGAGGAGATACAGGGGGACACCTCCTGGGGCTGCTCAGGAATTACCCTAGTGATAATGAGCTGCCATAAGAACTCCATATTGCAAACGTAGTATTATTTTCACTTATTATCAGAACGTCTCATAGCTGCTTGTTAATATGAGAATAACCCCTTTCTAAGAGAAAAAGTGGTCACAATTAATTTGGTCCTCCATCATATCACATTGTGTTTTGGTGCTGGAATAGGATTTGCTTAAGAAACAATTGCTTTTGTTTATTGGCTAATTGATTCCCTTTTTATAATAGGCAAACTTGAGCACCCCACTAACCCACATATTCAGTCCTTTGTCAAATGCGTCAGAGGATCCGTCAGCTGTATACTCTGTTCACAATAAACTTTTTTTAGTCACTATCACAAGCTATTCCTCCGTTCTGTCCTACGGCTGTGCGCTGCTACTTGCCTCCTGTGGGAGGAGTTCTGCTGTTTACTAACTGACCGCACGCCGGGTTGCTGTTTTGCTGTCCCTGATGACGTCATCACCGCCGGTCATGTGACCGCCCTGTGCGACGGAAGCGTGCAGCATACACTCCATCAACCGTGAGTCTCTCTAACTCAATGCTACTTGTGCCAATACGGAGCCAATGCCTGGGAGAAACTTTACATCACTTATTGGGAGTGTTGCCTTGACCTGCTGCGCATTTTATATCTCTACACAATTCAGTGACTGTGTTGGCTTCTAGAGCACCTGGTGGGTTAACTTTGTTTACCCGTTTCTCTATGCTTAAATGACTGGTGATAGTGTTTGCACAAAGTTGCTATTCATCAACACAAAAAATATATTTGAAGCATCAGAGGTGTTCATGATAAATGGATACCAAACATGTATTGTTTTCACACTATGGTTATTAAAAATGATATTACACTAATTATTATTATTTATTAGTACTAATTATAAATAAAATAGACAATTGTATTTTAATTTAAATGGTATCAATCTGGTATTCAACATGATGCGATTCATTAAAAACAAATGATGCACCATATGTATACGTACGACGCACACAGACATTTTGGGGAAAAAAGGAAAATATAATCTTATTACAGGTACATAGGCCGTATAGACTTAGGCTCGACCCTTTTATTCAACCTAGCAACAGAAACTAGGTGAGGGGGCTATCGCTTGGTCACTTGCAGGGGACACTCATTAAAGCCAGATGTAAAGAGATCTGACGGGAATCTTCTCTGAATCTGACAAAAGTTGAGATACAAGAAATGGCTGTAATGTGCTCTATAGTGCAGTATAGTTCTGTATTATGCAGTATATTGCTGTATAGTGCAGTATAGGGCGATGTAGTACAGTATAGTGCAATATAGTGATGTATAGTGTTGTATAGGGCTATATATTGCAGTATAGGACTGTATAGGGCTGTATAGTGCAGTGCAGTGCAGAAGATTAACATTTCACAACCTGGGATAGGGAGAGAAAGAGTCAGAACATCTCCTTAACAGGCCTACAGGGGGCGCTGCTTCTTCAGACAAAGTTTGGCAATAAAAGCCCTGTCCTATGTCTCAAAGACAGAGAAATATTATTTGTACAATAGCAGACAGATATGTGAACCTAATTCTGCACCCGATCCGACATAAACCTCCCTTGATTTGAATGGCAGGCAACTCTGGATCAGGGCGCTATCACCTGCATTGCAGCTCAGTGAATCCCGGCTATTAGGGTTGCCAGGTGTCCAGTATTGAGCTGGACTTTCCTTATATTTGGACACTCTGTCCAGTAAAATATTAAAGGTAATACTGGACATGTATGTGTCCGGTATTACCTCTCTGGACATAGTGAACTGAGTGACTTGAGGGGCTACGGGATTTCCCTGAGCAGGGAAAGATGAGGGCTGTTGCTAGGAGGCTGGGCAGCTTCCTCCATCCTGATTGGCTGACTGCTTTACCCAGCAGCAATCAGGAGGAGGTGTCAGGAGCCTGATGGTAGGGCTAATGAGAGGAGGAAACAGCATGGAGTGGAGAGCGGAGAGAGAGGTGTGTGTGTGTCTCGAGCATGTGTCTCGAGCGTGTGTGTGTGTGTCTCGAGCATGTGTCTCGAGCGTGTGTGTGTGTCTCAAGCGCGTCGCACCTTTCCCCATTGTGTCCAGTATTTTTGGATAAGCAATCTGGCAACCGTACCGGATATAGAGATCTGGTTTCTTTGTAACATGCAAAGTTAACGTCCTTTGACGTACAGTATAAGTCGTGCTCTCAACATTTTTCAGCATACCACACATTTCTCAGATGATTCAGTGGTAATACTTGCACATGGATAAAATTGTGTAATTCCAGGTCAGTTTATAAATGTTATTGCTACTTCCACACTTTGGGGGCTATGCACTAAGCAGTGAGCTTTTGAGAGTATGAAATTTTGACTCGAACGAAACAAAGTGAAGTCAAACCCCTCCCTCATAACAGATACAGTAGAGTAATGAGCAAAATTACTATTATCCAGATAGGGATAATAGTGCATTTGCCCATTTAAAATAAAATATTAACAAGCAGAAATAAAGTAAATACACCTTGCACTCACCCCTGCCAGGCTGCCACAATGAAGCCCGTCCTCCTCCTCATCACCAGGTGATTAAGGGGTTAGGGGACATTACATTGTATTTTTTACTGTACTGCATTGTTTGTGGCAACGGAGGACATGGACGGTGATGAGGATGGCCATCATTGTGGCAGCCTGGCAGGGGTGAGTGCAAGTTTTATTTACTTTATTTCTGCTTGTTAATGTTTTAGTTTTTTTATGGACAAATGCACTATATCCCTATCTGGATAATAGTAAATTTTGACCATTCATGGATGTGTTAGGGGGCAGGCGAGGGGAGGGGGGTGTATTTATTTCAAAGTATTGGCTGTTGTGTTTTTTTGGGCCCCGCAGGCCAGCGAGGTCCCCAGACACCCGCGGTGACCACCCGAGGACCCACGGACACCTGTGGGGACCACCTGAGGGCCACCAGACACACACGAGGACCACATGGAGGCCCCCGGACACCCGTGGGAACCACCCGGGGACACCCGCTGGCCTCTTGTATTAATTCGGTGTCCTTACAAACATAAACAATGCTTTTATTCATGGCTCCATCTCTTTTGCGCCAGCCTTTAGCTGGTGAATTGAAATGCTGAGTTTTTTCTGTACGATTCACTTATCACTGCTTTGTGAATTGCACTGACTGGCAAAAAAACACCGGGTTTGCCATTTTTTGCCTGATCGGACAACTTTTTTTTGGTGCGATACTGCACTGTTATCACTGCTTTGTGAATCGCACCGCAGGCATTATTGCACATAAAGGGCATTTATCACCCTTAAAAGCAGTTATCACTGTTTAGTGAATCGCCCCCTTTGTATCAGAAAATAAGTCCAAACATTTTTTTTAACATATTTTAAATAAATTAGAATAACTCATCATGAATGATATAAATCATGTCTCATGTGTTATAGATGGAGAAATGTCCACGGTGAGTCACGATCCATAAGAGAGATATTCAACTTCGACAGTATCTCTTCATTGGAAAAATGTAGTAGTTACAATGACATGATTAATACAGGAATGGTTAATATGATATACATTTCCAATCATGGTTTCTGTCCAGTAATTGTACCTTTATCAGCAGGTAATCCTCCAAAATAAAACATGTAAGTACCCTGCTATCAGGGAGTGTTAAGTACCCTGCTATCAGGGAGTGTTAAGTACCCTGCTATCAGGGGTTGTTAAGTACCCTGCTATCAGGGGGTGTTAAGTACCCTGCTATCAGTGGGTGTTAAGTACCCTGCTATCAGGGGGTGTTAAGTACCCTGCTATCAGGGGGTGTTAAGTACCCTGCTATCAGGGGGTGTTAAGTACCCTGCTATCAGGGGGTGTTAAGTACCCTGCTATCAGGCTGTGTTAAGTGCTCTGTTATCAGGGGGTGTTAAGTACCCTGCTATCAGGGGATGTTAAGTGCCCTGCTATCGGGGGGTGTTAAGTAAGCTGATATCAGGGAGTGTTAAGTACTCTGCTATCAGAGGGTGTTAAGTACCCTGTATCAGGGAGTGTGCATTCCCAGCCAGATCCATGAGATTTTCAGTTATATCATATGTTTCATGTTCCATATAGAACTTGACTGTACTGTATATGGAATTAGTTGATTTTCAAAAGAGCTTAAAATGTAATTTCCAGGTGTAAAACAAATTTAACCTTACAATTCCCTTTTTATGTTTAGTAAATATCAAAAGATCTGTTGGCCTTTGTGATAATCAATAAAGGCTATAGAATGTTCTCTTGTGCAGATGGTTGATCGCTGCAGTGTCTGAAAGCCACAACACCAATCAGAATAGAAGAATGGATGTTTGTGTTTGTGCATTAATGTAGAGGATGTGTACGAGACATCTAGAGAGGAAGTGACATATAGAGAGTGGAGGCAGACCGATACATCTAGAGAGAGAATATCCAGTATCAGAATTACAAACACACACAGTGAGAGCCACATAGAGAAAGCCCACCAAGGTGCTTATAATGGGAATGTTCTTATAAAAGGTGTATGAGGCATCCATGGACTTCTATGTATTGTGATTATGGGTTAGTAGAATATTTAACCATACTGTATATTTTCTTTATTTGTATTTACAGAAGAACCAAAGATCAGAATCCTCGTCAATGAAATGGGGAGATGCCTGTCATTGCTTTTCACCTTCAGCTTTTCCACATGTAAGAATAAAGCACAGAATACTGTGCCCAAGCAGGACTGGTACCAGGGCAAGAATGACACAAGGAGCAATTAAATTGATATCCATTTTAATTCAGAGATCCATTAACATCTTTGGGGACGTGTTTAATCAGAGGCAAAACCCATCAGACTGGGACACATTGTAGAGATTCTGAGGCTTTGTTGGAGGCCACACACAGGGTTAATGGCAGATCCAGGGTCAATGCGAGACACAAGGGAGACAAAGTGCCCGCCAGGTCACAGGAGGATTATTGCAATATTTTATAGATTTTTAGTTTCTCTCATATTGTGTATCCTCCTTTCACTGCTTCCCTTTGCGTCCTACAGGTCTGTGCCAGGGTGTGGTGGTGACTCAGGTAACAAATCTCCTAATGGTCCATTCTGGAGATCCAGTGAAGCTTCACTGTGAACATGATGACATCACTGGCACCTACAACATGTTCTGGTATCAACAGAAATCACGGGAGGGGCTGAAGCTCATAGCTATGTCAACAGGCATTAATGACTTCACTATAGAGAAAGAATATGAGACCAAGTGGAGCCTGGAGAGACTTAAAGTCACCGAATCTCTTCTAAGACGGAAAGAAGCAGAGACTCAGGACTCGGCTGTTTATTTCTGTGCATCAAGTCAACACAGCCACAAAGATCTGAGGAGCAGCCCACACAAAACCTGCAGCTCAGTTGTGGTTCATACTGTGGGTAGAAGGGAGAAGACAGACAGACAGATAGATCACCACTTATACCAATCTGTAGGGGGAGCTGCTACTTTATCTATCTGCAAAACGTTAGTTGAACACAATGAACAGACCCAATACTATATACCAGGGGTGCGTAAATTAGGAGGCGTGCCCCCCAGGTGGGCATGACAGATTTTAGGGGGACGCGGCGGCTACAGAGACCCCTCGCTATTCAGCGCAAAACTGGTGGTGGCAGGCGGTGTTGCGGGGGCGAGGCCCGGGGGCTGGCGGTGGGGGGGTTTGTGGGGGCCCGGTGGCAGGTCACAGCATTTGCTGACGGTCCCACAACGCTGCAGGCACCTGTCTGTCCCACGCTGGCTGCTCACGCGTGCGCCGGGCCTCCCTTTCATGCCGGCACGCCAGAAGCTTAGCCAAGCTGACTTCCGGTGCTGCTGCCAGGGAGACCTGGCACCGGGTGCAGCGTTTAAAAAAAAAATAACTGGCCCGGCCGTACAGGGGGGCCGGGCGGATGGGCCGTCTGACCCACAGGCCCGGGATGCCAATACCGGCAGTCCCCCGCTGTTGGTGGCCCTGGGGTGAAGGGGCCATTGGTTTGAATCAGTTGCGCGTGAGACAGAATTTTCCTCCCGGAAGTGGGCGTCAGGTTACAATAACATTACACTGGCATCTGTAACTCTATAATGCTGTTCCTTTGAACAGATGTTCCTGTTACAAACAACTTTTCTTCTTACAGATGCTCCTTCAAGCTAATAAACAATCCTCTAATTACCATTAAATGTTAAAATTCAACACACAGGTATATCCCCATACTTAGACTAAAATAGTCTCTGAGCAGTGTGTTTCACGATGTGTTTAAACTGTTGCCCACTATACTATATATCTACAAATGCTGTCCCCCTTACCTCCTTCCCTACTCCCCCAACCGTGTTATTACCATATTGTATGTATCAATGTACCCCCCCCTTTTTTTTCTTTTTTATGTATCCCTTCTCTTTAAAAAGATCAATAACAAATTCAAGTAACAAAAAAAACCCCAAGTAACAAAAAGACCCTAATGCTACTTCCAATGACAAATCACTTAGTACATTACTATGTATTTTATTTATTTATATTTATTCTTCATAAATATGGGTCATTTACTTCAATCCTTTGTCCAAAATATGTTAAGCCTACAACCACGTCACAGTATCACGTCACACAATGACACACACAATCACACATAATCACACACACACAATTAATCACACAATCAATCACACAATCACAGACACACACACTTTAAAAAAAATGTAATTAAAAATCAAAACACAATTTCAGTGCCAAAACGCAAAGAAGTTTGACTTAGAACGTGTGTGCGTGGCACACACCCCGTTTTATCTATTTGCACTTCTATATGTATAGTAACTTTGAATTCCTTGTGTGTGTGTCTTTGTGTGTCTGTGTGTGTGTGTCTGTGTGTCTCTCTGTGTATGTGTCTGTGTCCCTGTGTGTGTCTCTCTTTCTGTGTGTGTCTCTCTGTGTGTCTGTTTGTGTGTGTTGCGTCTGCTCGTGTGTGTGCTGCATCTGTGCGCATGCTGCGTCTGCACAGGCATGCGCAGCCGGCGCCTATTGCACGGGTGTGCCGAGCCAGCGGCAATGGCTCCTGCGTATGTGCACAGAGCGCAGAGGCCTCCGCATTCGCGCTGAGCTGCCAACACTGGCGGCCTCTTCTGCCAGCAGTGACGTCACTTCCGGGACTGCACTTCCATCACCATAAACGTGATTTACTCCAAGGGAAATTTTCATTCGGTAGGTGCCAGCAAAGAAGTTTCACTTCAATAAGAAAGAGAGTCAAAGGTGGAAAGAGAAAGACATTGGAGGAAAGAGATAGATAAGGGTGAAATGGATTTGAGAAACACATTAGGGGAAGGAAAGAAGAAAAACACATTTGAACAAGGTAAAGAATGAAAGACATGAGGGGGGGGGAAGTGAAATATATGAGAGGAGAGCAGAGAGCAAGACAAGGGGAAAAGATGAGTAAAAGAGAAAGACAGTAGGGGGAAAAGGAAAGATAAAGACATGACTGGGCAAGGTAGACGAATGTCATTATGTTGTAACATTTGCAGGGGCCCAATTCTTCATATTTGTTCTGGACCTAAAACATTCTGTTGGCGTCCGTGCATGGCCCACATATCTAACAGCTCCTTCAATGTTCTCGTTCTTTTGTATCTTCTCCTCTCCACTCTGTTTCTATTGGGGTCCCACAAAGCTCTGACCTAGGCTTTATTCTCTTCCCACGCTATACCTCTTCTCTTGGTGAACTAATATACTCATTTGACTTTCAGTATCATCTCTATGCCGCTGACACCAATATACTTCTTCTTCCAAGTGCTTCTTCTACCAGGCTTCTCTTGTGCCTCTTGCTGATTGGGGTTATATCTCTAAAGACACCAAACAGAATAGATAGAGAAGAATGGAAATGTGTGTTACCAGGAGTTTACCTAAACTTACCTAGGGACGGACATAAAATATATAATAATTACGCTGTACAAAGAAGGTCTGCAGGGTCATCTGGAGAGTGAAAAAAGAGAATCTACAAAATGAGTGGGGGAGGAGACAGGAAACAAGATGACAAGATTCTCTAACACCTTGTCTTGTGAGGAGAGAGAGAGAGAGGGAGGGAGGGGGACGGGGAGGAGGAGGAGACAAGAACAGAACATTTAGGGAGATACTGTAACAGTCAGACAAACCCAGACAGTCAGTGAGGAATGGAGAAGTACAGTAGATGCACTTAAAGTGCAGATTGGGCAGAGAAATCTCAAGGAGATAGAAGCGGAAGCCATATACAGTAAGGAGGTAACTGGCTTACATAAGTGCAGATAGGAAGAATTCCTTTTGAATCTATAGGGGGAAACTTGTGTATCTATATGAGTGAACTTAGTGAGGGGTGATTATCTTTATGGGATGTTGTTAACATGGGAGTCACTTTTATTAAAAGGATATTTTATCCCACATAATATGAATTATCTGTTCTTGTTCCAGGAGAATCCAACATCTGAATCATCGTCAGTGAAATGAGGAGACACCTCACATTGCTTCTAATACTGAATTTTCTTCCATGTAAGACTGAAGTCACTCTGGGAATCAGAACTGGGGTTGACACTGAGCTTCAGGAGGAGGAAAGGGAAATTGCTTTACAATAAAAAAATAAATAGTATATTCATTTTGTGCCCTGCTTCAGAGTAAGAAGTGGTCCAGCTATCACTTTTCTTCAATATTGTTGCTTCTCCTGCTCTTGCTGTCAACCTGTGTCTATGGGCAGAGAATGATCTTGATTAACAGGAAATTACTTTGATATAATGTAGCTTGATTTCAACTACAGGGAGAAGGGGACGAATACATGGTGTCCAGTTCTGTTTGGTGTATTTGATGCTTGCCCTCTGTTATCCTCCTGACATGTCCTGCAGGTCTCTGCCAAGGAGTGGTGGTGACTCAGAATGAAAAGCTCACAATGGTCACTGCTGGAAATTCAGTTAATCTTCACTGCCAACACAATGATGAGAGCTACTACTATATGTTCTGGTACCAGCAGAAGCCAGGAGAGGGGCTGGAGATCATGGTCTATTCAACAGATGTTAAGGCTGGTGATATGGAGGAGAAATTCAAAGCCAGGTGGAGTCTGAATAGAACTCACATTCTGAATTCTACTCTGCGTTTGAAATCAGCAGAGTCTCAGGATGCGGCGGTGTACTTCTGCGCAGTCAGTAAACACAGCCACAGATACAAGAGCAGCGGTGAGCAGAAAACCTGCAGCTCAGCACTGCTCATAGGGACAGTTACATGGGGAGGGAGTCACAATGCATCCCAGCTACAGCTGCAAGGGGAGCTATCTCCTTATCTTTATATACCAGATTATTTAATAATATAATAATATTGTATTCTAGAATATAATATAGATTATTTGTAAACCTATCATGGCCCAACGGCTTCTTCCAATTAAAGAAATCATTATTGTGATGATAAACAAATATTAGAATGGCACATAAAGTGCAACATACACGCATACCCGTGTGTATGTGTGTGTAAGGGGTTAATATTTGATCTTACTCATCTCTCCCCAAAGCACTATAAATGAGTACCGCCACTCCCAAATCTGTCATTATGCACCCCAAATCTGTCACACTGCACCCAAATATGTCACACTACACCCCAAATATGTCACACTACACCCCAAATATGTCACACTGCACCTGTCACATTGCAACCAAAAATCTGACACACTGAACCCCAATTACGCTGCCATCGGCAGTATTTACTTAAAGAAGTTCCCCTTTAAATGTAGAGGAAGCAAGGGGGTCTCCGGAGTGCAACAGCATTGATTTCCACTCTGGGGACCCCCTGCTCCCTCAGCCACTTACCAGAGATGTCACCGCTGGTACTCGCTGGTACTCCCTGGTACTCCCTGGTACTCGCTGGTACTTGCTGGTACTCCTTAGTACTCGCTAGGTTAAAAAAATGGCCTATGTTAATCTGGGGACCCCCATTTTCAAGAGACACCTCTGTAGGGGGTGTCGGTATCGCTGTGCAGGCAGCAGATCCGTGCTAGGTGGGGCTATTAAAATAATATGTTTTAAATGTCCCGTTCCAGTGGGCCAATAGGAAGCTGTGACATCATCTCTTGCGAGTTCCAATTGGCCTGCATGACCATGACATTTAAACCTGCAGAGAGATACCGCCCCCCCCCCCGTCCCTATGGAGGTATCTCTGTAAATAGGGGGTCTGAAATTAACACAGCTCAGCTCCTGAAACCCCCAGCTTCAATCCTGTATCAAAAAACCAGGAGTACCGCTTTAAAGGCTTATACCTCAGGAGTCCTCGCTCCTGTTTTCTACCAGAAAAATATACAAATTAAACAAAAACACAGTTTAGCAAAATGTGTCCAAAAATGATGGCAATCCTTATAAATGTTAGTAGGTTCAATTACAGCTCAAAGACAGTACATATTCCATTTTAGATTTAATATTACGAAAGGTGTACAGTGCTTGTGCCAGAAAAAGGATTAGAAAATCATAGTTTATAAAATAAAAAAAGCGTAAAAAAGAAAACCTGTACATTACCAGCAAATATGATGTAATACGGTGGGTTCTTCAAGGGGTCAAGAACAGAAAGGGCCGTATTCTATTAGCCTTGATGAAATCGCTGCTAAATCGCAAGTTTGGCATGCTAGCGCCGGAGGTTTTGTCAGTTTAGTTATCATGGTATCCAGAAAGACTCTGGTGCCATGTGATAGCAAAATGACCGAAACTTACGATGAGCAGCAATGTGATCTCGACCTCTCTCAAAAGGTCTCATCGGTGCGATCTGCAGCGATCTGGCCCAGCGGCAAAAAGAGCTGCACAGAGAGAGCCGCCTCTCCCTGCACATATCTCACCAGTGATTGCAGGGTTTTAATAACATTTTTAATGCTAGTGTGTGTGAGCAGGGGGTCTCAGGAGCAGAACCGTGTTGATTTCAGGTCCGGGGACCCCCTGCTTTCCGAGATACAGGCCCTGTTATGGGGTGCCGGTATCTCCTATGCGGTTAAATGTCCCGGTCATGTGACACGGGACATTTAAACGCATAGGGATACTAGTACCCCATAACGGGGCCTGAATCTCGGGAAGCAGTGTGTCCCTGGGCCTGAAATCAAAGTGGTTCTGGTCCGGAGACCCCCTGCTCATGCACACTTGTATTACATGTTTTTATTAAAACAGCTTCATTACCTTAGCGGCTAGCCAAGGATGCCCTTCATTATGCAGGGGTAAGTAGAAATTGTATTTACTTTAATTATGCTGGCTGGCTAATGTTTTATTTAGAATGGGCAAATGAGCTATTATGCATATCTGGATAATAGTAATTTTGCCCTTTACTGTACTGTATGTGTTGGGGGTAGAGGAGGTGGGTAGTAGGGTTGTTGTGTTTTTGAATGTTTATTGTGGGTAGCGAGGTTGGGTGAAGGTGAGTTTTGGTCCTTGGTGGGTGTTTATACCTACCAGGTGAGTAGCGGGAAGGTTTAACCCCTTCATTACCTCAGCAGTATTAACCACTATGGTCATGAAGTGGTTAACTCCGCCCGCAACACCCCCACAAGGCCTAAACACCCACCAAGGGACAAATACCACCTTCACCCACCCCCGCTACACACAATAAACATGGCACTGGTAGTTAACCCCTTAATTGCCTTAGCGGTTAGCCGCTAAGGTAATAAGTTGTCTGTAAATGCATTTTTATTACATCGGATTGATGCCGGGGGTCTCCGGTGCTGGTATTAATGTGTATCAGCTCCATTGACCCCCAGCATCAATCTGATACAGGAAAATGCATTTTTTTTTCTAAGTCCCTCTGTCGCTGCCTTCTCACCTGCTTCTCGCCAACTTTTTCGGGCGAGAAGAATTTTGGATAAAATCACAATTCTTAAGCCTCGAAAACATAATTGAGGCTACCAGAATTGCACGATTTCCCAAAACTTGCGATTTAGGGGTCATCACTGCATACCGCATGGCGTGTTTGGGCGAGTGCCAAAATGGTGATTAAATGCTTTCGCCGTGCACTTATCGAGGCGTGATTTTTTGTGTGCGATGATTGCTCAAAAGCCTAGATAAGTGGGGCATCGATGCTACTAAATATGAGAACTATGCAAACAATATACTCCCATGATTGGATCTTTTTAGTAAGATTCAAAAGCACACTTTTATACCCAAGCACTCTTTCTGACAGACTCCAGATCCCTGACAGGCAGGTGACCCAAACTCGCCCACTCAAAGACACTTTATGACTAGGTGTCTTGGGAGAAGAAAATAATGTAATTTACAATTCAATCAGAGAATAGAAAATACTTCACGACTCTCTCCTGGTTTCCCTAGATTAATGGCCCTGCATCCCTATGTATGACAAACATAGAGGTACCACAGAGGCTGGAATTATTTATCTGATATTTGTAATTAGAAGGACATATTCTCACATTTGAGATGATTCTGATTGTGCTCACACATTTATATCTGACATCACTACGAATTGCTAGAAAAGTGTATCAAAGGAAATACACCAAAGGAATCCCTTTCGTAGGCGCACCGCAGACCTTTATAATATATACGGTCAGGGGTGAATGTAGTGGGTGAAGTTAACTTTATTTCATATTAATGTGTCAATCGTGTAGTTAAAACAGTATATAGTGGTGATCTATATACTCAAAATAAAAATAGACAACTAAAGTCTATTCGATCTCTACCATGCCTCTCCTTTGGTATCTATGTACTACTCTATATGAAATAGATAGAATGCCCTAATTCCTCAGCTGTAGTGCTAGCAACACAACACTCTGCTGAAATTAACACTATCAGCAAACTTACCGTATCAAGTATACAGTTTACTTTCAGTAACTACAACCTAGATCCACTGATAACACACTGTTTTCTATGAACATACGTGTTAAATATATACCAATATTCCCATAACCTGTTTAACACAGGAGGTGTTTTTACAAACAACCCCTTGAAATTTTTACCATCAGCCAACCACGGCACCTTGTCCTATGCTAATATACAGCTACATACACTAAACAGGGATACAGGGGACGGACTCCTACAGTGGAGCATTGGTCATATATGATAAGAATATAACCTTCACAAACGAGGGATCAGGTGAAACTATCTAAAACAAAAATAAGTTACGCAGAAGGATCTACATCTATCCATCTGTATATACCAAGGACACGAGAACCTCAAACAAACACACGGGGATTAGAAGCATAAGAGAAAAAAATAAAAAATAAAAGGGACATATCTATTTCATATAGAGTAGTAGATAGATACCAAAGGAGAGGCATGGTAGAGATCGAATAGACTTTAGTTGTCTATTTTTATTTTGAGTATATAGATCACCACTATATACTGTTTTAACTACACGATTGACACATTAATATGAAATAAAGTTAACTTCACCCACTACATTCACCCCTGACCGTATATATTATAAAGGTCTGCGGTGCACCTACGAAAGGGATTCCTTTGGTGTATTTCCTTTGATACACTTTTCTAGCTATTTCAACCCATCCCTAGGCAGCACGCTCTTTCCAACAAGGGGTTTCAAGAGCGAGGTTTCCTCCACCACAGCATCACTACGAATTGTACTGAACATTCATTATTTTAGTTAATGGTAATCTGTAATGATACCGAATAAAGTATTTGTTCCATCAATAGAAGAAAAAATAATAATTTTGTGGTTTCACGAGAAGGAAACAGGTATTAGCTGAGATATTAGGGTTCACCCAATATACACACTTATTTTAAATAATTGTGTGAACTTTAATGTAACAGAATTTGTTTCTTTGCAGTAATGAGACAACAAACAAAATGTGTAATAATGTGTATTCCCAGCCTCCAGCAGAAGGGAAAAGGAGCAGCTCAGTAAGTAACGACACTGACACTGATGGGCACTGAGTTTGAGTTGGGGAATCTGGTTCAATTCCTGGTGTTGGCTCCTTGTGACCTTGGTCAAGTCACTTTATTTCCCTGTGCCTCGGGCACCAGGCTTTACAGAGCAGGACTGTGTCTGTAAAGAGCTATGTAAAAATGGCAGCCCTATACAAGAACAAACAATTATTATTATTAATACAGCAATAGTGAAATTAATCTTGTTTTTAACTACTAATCCTAAACAACTAAAAGGGATTAATACATATGTTGTATCACAATGTATACATTATATTGTCAGAAGAGACATATGGAGGAAATGTGTTGATGTCCCAAATAATTCCCGGTGTAGTTTGTCACGAATGTATTATACAGTTACCGTCTCATTATTCTCTAGCACCTGCTGTTCTGATGATGTTATATTAACATTTACTGTTTTTTTGCATGATGTTACAATAGTTTTACCTTATACCTCTTAGACATGACTACATTGTAACCCCAAACTTCCCCCCTGAGCATGGGCTCACAAGAGAAGTGGTTATGGGGAACATTTATAAAGAAGAGGCAGCTGGGGGTGGGGGGAGATGCAGAAAGAGACTCAGCTTCCTGAGTGTGGGAGGAAACAACTTCTCTGAAATGTTCTGTGTATAACAAGCAAACCCTGAAACGACAGAGAGACAGGGGAGACAGAGGCACCTAGGGAGGACAGGGCAGTTGCCTATATTTAGAAAGGGAAGATACACAGAGACATCCTAAGATCCAATCTTATGCAAAGGAAGGAATGTAACTTTTTATATAGGTTACTCGGAGCTGTAAGGAAATGATACTTTGTTCTTCCGAATGTGATACATTTTATAGGAATGATATTCTTTATTTAATCACAAACATGTTGTCTGCTTTTGTTCTAGGATAATTGAATATCAGAATCTTCATCCGTGAAATGAGGAAGAGACACTTCTTGCTGCTTTTGGTGCTGAACTTTGTCCCATGTAAGACTGAGGCACAGGGGCGGTAATGATGGGACTGTTTGGGGTCACACTAAGAAGAAAGTGGTCAGTGCGGGGTACAGGGAGATAAAGGGGCTGAGCTCACTCGCAGCCAGGGTTAGATTGTAATAACAATGTAAGGTGATATCTGAAGTCACACAGGGAATGAGCAGCAGTGAATAAGTGAGTCTGAGGCACAGAGAGGCAAATTCTGATCTTATGCAGAGTCCTGATATTCCCTGGAAGCTTTGTCTTTCCTTTGGGGGTTCTTTGTGTACATTATTTCCACTACAGGCAGAAGGGATATAATGTGAATTATATTGCTTTTTCTACACATCTGTACCCCCTCTTCCCCGTGTCTCAATGTTTCTCCTACAGGTTTATGTTATGGGGTGCAAGTCACTCAAGAACAGAAGCTTCTTATAGTCCAGACTGGAAAGACAGTTAATCTTCACTGCCAACAGAATGACAGTAGCTACCACAAAATGTTCTGGTACCAGCAGAAGCCAGGAGAGGGTCTGGAGCTCATGGTTTATTCAGTAGATGAAGCGTCTGGTGATATGGAGGAGAAATTCAAAGCCAGATGGAGTCTGAATAGAACTCACCTTCTGAATTCTACTCTGTGTTTGACATCAGCAGAGTCTCAGGATGCGGCGGTGTACTTCTGTGCAGTCAGTAAACACAGCCACAGATACAAGAGCAGCGGTGAGCTGAAAACCTGCAGCTCAGCACTGCTCATAGGGACAGTTACATGGGGAGAGAGTCAAGGTACTGTACATCCCTGTTACACCTTCAGGGGGAGCTATTACTGCACTAGAGGTAATGTAATATTGTATTCTATAGTGTAATACAGATTATTTAAGTAATAATCCCCGAAGAACAGGGCATTAAGGGCCAATAATGCCCTGTTCTGAGGGGATTATTACTATTATAGGCTAAATGTGGGCTTTTTTCATAAGTAATAGACACTTTTGTATAGTTATATAGATTTTTTAATTAATATAAAATGGTAAATACATGAAACCACCCCTATATACGCTTACACTGCAGATATCTATATCCACACACTGCCGCCCCCTCTGTGTATACACACACACACCAGCTCAACACACAACACAACAGCTCTATACACACACAAAACAAAACACAAAACAGCGCACAACGCTCATGGTGAGGTAAGAATGAACAATTTATATTAAAAACTAATTCAAGGTTCTGCGTACATCAGATAAAGGTAAAACAGGCATGTAACTGTAACTATGACAGTTGTTACCACTCAGGTATCAGGACACAGGAGAAGGCTGCAGCGGATCACCCAATGTCAGGAATCTGCAGTCATATCAGGCAGTGCTTTCATCTGCTGGGCTCTTTAGATGCGGAGGGTTCCCTTTAGGCTTCCACGTAATCCACGTAGATAAGTCCCAAGCTCCGTTTAGGAGTAGCTGGTAATCGAACTCTTCACTTAACCAGCAAAGTGATAGAATACTAAGGGTACTAGTAGATCAATAAAAGTATAATTCCAACTAGTTTCGTAGCAACTATAAAGGCCACTTCATCAGGGCCTTCATCAGGGCCTTTATAGTTTCTACGAAACTAGTTGTTTTGTTTTGTCTAGATTCAGGGTCTTGGACCACCCTATCACAGCATCAGACGCTCCTTATTGGTAACCTAGTTACTTATACTCACTTGGGTATTAAGTGGTTAATGCAATTTATTTCAATTTACTCTGTTTATTCATTATAGTTGCGCACTTGTACTGTGTTTTTCTTCTATACACACACACACACACTGCTGCTACACACAAACTCTGCTGCTGGTGCTACACAGACACATACAACACAACAGCACAGGACACACACACACTCCTGCTACACCCATAAACACTGCTGCTCTAACTCTACACACAACACAGCACCTCTACACACAACACCTCTACACACAACACAGCACCTCTACACACACAAACTGCTTCTACAACACAACAGCGCACACACACACACACACACACACACACACACACACACACACACACACACACACACACACACACACACACACACACACACTACAGCCTGAAACAAACTGCAGACAGACACTCACTTGCTTTGCAGACTCTCTCTCCCCCACCCCACTAATTCAACTGAATCTGCTCAGTTCACGGGAGTAAGGGGGAGGAGTCAACCCGTGGCTGATACTTCGTACCCAATCCCCTGCCCTGTCTCAGAGCTGTTCCTACTTTTAGACCAATCCCCTGCCCTGTCTCAGCTGTTCTGAAAGCTGAATGGCTGGGAATAATCACATTGAAATCAACACTTTGCAAGCAGCTAAAATTCCGGGCATTACTAATTGGGTAATGCCCGGAATTTTAACCAATCAGAGGGCAGGAATTTCAATAATGCCCGGAATTTGACTGCTTTAGCCTATAATTTGAAATATAACATGCCCGCAACTGCTTATTCCAATTAAATAAGTAATTATTGTGATGATAAATTAATAATAGAAAGGCTCATAAAGTGACATGACAAATTTGTAACATTCAATAAACAGTACAGGCTGGGTTTATTTTTTACACATTTTGTAAAATGTATTTAACTTATTTTATTTATGAAAAAAATATTATCAGAAAATATTCACTGAAACGCGGTTTCCATTGGAAAGTTCATCTTGGAATAAAGGATACACACCAATGTTAATGTTATAAACGGAAGCAAGTCATATTAGAACTGATTTCAGAAGACACACCCTGTGGAAACGAGTCCTCTGTCCAGCTGGACAATGCTGACAAAATAAACAATACCAGATATTAGTCACATGGGACCAGCAAGTGAAATAAAAAGAACACAACAACGTTCCATAATACATTATATAAAAAGACATACGCTAATGAACAGTTACACTTAGATACAGTCAAGCAAAACATTTTTTCCTCATGGAGCTGTGAATGAGTAAAGAATTCCACAGGAATGGGACAGAATATAAGGAGAGGAATGGGGCAGAATATAAGGGGAGGAATGGGGCAGAATATAAGGGGAGGAATGGGGCAGAATATAAGGGAGAGGAATGGGGTAGAATATAAGGGGAGGAATGGGGTAGAATATAAGGGGAGGAATGGGGCAGAATATAAGGGAGAGGAATGGGGCAGAATATAAGGGAGAAGAATGGGGCAGAATATAAGGGGAGGAATGGGGCAGAATATAAGGGGAGGAATGGGGCAGAATATAAGGGAGAGGGATGGGGCAGAATATAAGGGGAGGAATGGGGCAAAATATAAGGGAAGGAATGGGGCAGAATATAAGGGAGAGGAATGGGGCAGAATATAAGGGAGAGGAATGGGGCAGAATATAAGGGGAGGAATGGGGCAGAATATAAGGGGAGGAATGGGCCAGAATATAAGGGAGAGGAATGGGGCAGAATATAAGGGAGAAGAATGGGGCAGAATATAAGGGAGAAGAATGGGGCAGAATATAAGGGAGAAGAATGGGGCAGACTATAAGGGAGAGGAATGGGGCAGAATATAAGGGCGAGGAATGGGGCAAAATATAAGGGGAGGAATGGGGCAGAATATAAGGGAGAGGAATGGGGCAGAATATAAGGGAGAGGAATGGGGCAGAATATAAGGGGAGGAATGGGGCAGAATATAAGGGGAGGAATGGGGCAGAATATAAGGGAGAAGAATGGGGCAGACTATAAGGGAGAGGAATGGGGCAGAATATAAAGGAGAGGAATGGGGCAGAATATAAAGGAGAGGAATGAGACAGAATGGAGGAAATGTGTTGATGTCCCAAATAATTCACGGTGTAGTTTGTCACTAATGTATTATACAGTTACAGTCTCATTATTCTCTAGCGCCTGCTGTTCTGATGATGATGTTATAGTAGTTTTCCCTTATACCTCTTAGACATGACCACATTGTAACCCCAAACTTCCCCCTGAGCATGGGCTCACAAGAGAAGTGGTTATGGGGAACATTTATAAAACAGAGACAGTTGGGGTAGAGGGGAGGAAGAGATGCAGAAAGAGACTCAGCTTCCTGAGTGTGGGAGGAAACAACTTCTCTGAAATGTCCTGTGTTTAACAAGCAACCCCTGAAACCGCAGAGGGACAGGGGAGTCAGAGGCACCTAGGGAGGACAGGGCAGTTGCCTATATTCAGAGAGGGAACATACACAGAGACATCCTAAGATCCAATCTTATGCAAAGGAAGGAATGTAACTTTTTATATAGGTCACTCAGAGCTGTAAGGAAATGATACTTTGTTCTTCCGATTGTGATACATTTTATAGGAATGATATTCTTTATTTAATCACAAACATGTTGTCTGCTTTTGTTTCAGGATAATTTAAGATCAGAATCTTCAGTGAAATGAGGAGGCGACACTTCTTGATGCTTTTGGTGCTGAACTTTGTCCCATGTAAGACTGAGGCACAGGGGCGGTAATGATGGGACTGTTTGGGGTCACATTAAGAAGAAAGTGGTCAGTGTGGGGTACAGGGAGATAAAGGGGCTGAGTTCACTTGCAGTCAGGGTTAAATTGTAATAACAATGTAAGGTGATATCTGAAGTGAATAAGTGAGTCTGAGGCACAGGGGATAAAGTCTGATTTTATGCAGAGTCCTGATATTTCCTGTCAGCTTTGTCTTTCCTTTGGGGGTTCTTTGTATACTTTATTTCCACTACAGGCAGAAGGGATACAATATTGGTTATATTGTTTTTACATTACATCTGTACCCCCTCTTCCCTGTGTCTCCATGTTTCTCCTACAGGTTTATGTTATGGGGTTCAAGTCATTCAGGAACCAAAGCTCCTTCTAGTCCAGACTGAAAAGTCAGTTGATCTTCACTGCCAACACAATGACAACAGCTACTACAATATGCTCTGGTACCAGCAGAAGCCAGGAGAGGGGCTGAAGCTCATGGTTTTGTCAATAAATGCTAATGAGGAAAATATGGAAGAGGCATTTAAATCTAGGTGGAACCTAAAGAGAAGTGAAGTGCTGAAATCTACCTTGATACTCACATCAGCAAACATTGAGGACTCAGCTTTGTATTTCTGTGCATCCAGTATACACAGCCACAGAGAGCTAAGCAACAGCCAACACAAAACCACAGCTCAGCTCTGTTCAGACATTGCACACCCTAACACAGTCTGAAGAGGGCTGAAGAGCTGCATATCCTAACTTAGTCCGAAGAGGAGGATACTCCTTCATCTCTTTATATTCTATGATTCCTTGTAATCATAATTAAAGTTTCCCAATTTACTGGCCCCATAGTGAATCGGTAACTTTTATTTTCCCTGATGTGTTCACAAATGGGATTCTGGGCTAGAAATCAGTTCATGATGTTCCAAGAACACAAAGCCATTATTGGATCGCTGGAGCTTCCAGGTTTAAAGCAGCAAAAAGGGTAGTGTAATAAACCTGAATATCCATTACTATTGGTTAGAGAAGTAGATTACTAACTCTTGGAATCTATAAGGGTTTAAGGGGTTAAATCCTTTTCTTAGGGTAGTTGCTAGGGAAATATGTGTAAGAACTAAAGGTTTTGCAACATTGTAGCAAATGTGTTGTCATTGAAACCCTGGAGACCCTCAGAAAGGAGTTTATGGCATGTTCCAGTCAGGGATTATACATAAGGCTTCGTCCCAGTTGGCCGCGCCTGCGCGCTATGGTGTGCGAGCAGCACACAAAGTACAGCCCTCTATAGGGCAGGCCACAGTAGGCGTGTGTGCGCACGCTCACAAAGCGTGAAGGCGCGACCGCTGGAGGGGAAGACAAGAATTGGTAGTGCAGATAATTTAGACCAATGTTAGCAAAATACTTTTCAAACCAATGAGAGGGAAGTCTGGTATACAGCTGTATAGCAACCTCACCTTGCAAGGGAAATGCTGTGTGCCGCCAGCCCAGTCCAGGCGATTTATTGCTGTAATTAATTTCTAAATAAAGGATCCCTATTGTACAAGGAAAGTGGTGTCCCTGGAGATACCAGCAGCTGAGAGTAACTACATCACCATTTAAATTCGATTATGGAGTGCCGGTATCTCCTATGCATTTAAATGTCCCGGTCACGTGACGCAACCCATAACGGGGCCTGTATCTTAGGAAGCAGGGGATCCCCGGACCTGAAATCAACGCAGTTCTGCTCTGAGACCCCCTGCTCACATACACTAGTATTACATTTGTTATTAAAATCTTGCGATTACTGGCGAGATATGCGCAGGCCAGATCACAGTAGGTCGCTGGGTGAGCCCTTTTGAGAGAGGTGAGCATCACATCGCTGGCTACGTGCCAGTTTTGGTCATTTTGCTATCGCAGGTCTTCGGAGCTTTCTGAATACTGTGATAGCAACACTATAAAAACTGGCGGTGTAACCGGCACAGCGATTTTTTTTATGAAGGCTACTAGTATAGGCCCCACAGTCATTTCTCTCTCTGCTATACTGTATGTTAATGTTTCAAACATATTTCCTATGTGGCATCCCCTTGCACATATATACCCCCTAACATATACACCCCTAATATATACAACCCCTAACATGCAGCCCCCTACCATATTCATCCCCCTATACATACAGTATATAGTGCCCTATACATATACAGCCCCTATACATATACAGTACACCCCTAACATATACAGCCCCCTACACATATACAGCCCCAAACATATAGAGCACCCTATACATATAGAGCTCTCTATACATATACAGCACCCTATACATATACAGCACCCTATACATATACAGCACCCAAACATATACAGCCCCCAACCATATAAAGTCCACCCCATAAAATATACAGCCCCCAAACATTTAGAGCCCCTATACATGTACATCCCCCTGTACATCTACAGCCACCTAACATATGCAGCCCCTAACCCAATTGTGACCAGCGGTGCGGCTGGGCCATACTCCACCCTGAGGCATACTCAGTACCACAATGAGAAGTCCCTTTATTTTTTAGTTCGACTTTGCCCCTTACTCTGTTCAGAGTGTACGCTCTGAGGAGCAAGGCCCTCATTACCTTCTGTATCTGTTTGTGCTTGTTTGTCCTTAATGGGTATGTCATTCTGTGTAATTATTGTATTGTGTAATTTATATACCGTATTTCCTCGATTGTAAGACGCCATCGATTTGGCACTTACAATTGAGGAAAATTACTTTTTCACTATGTTTCATGAGAGGTCCCATGTTAGTGGAGGAAGAAGCTGGCGGTGGCGGCGGCAGGAGAGGTCCCACGTCTGCAGATGGTTCAAGATGGACAGCGGGCGGGAGTGCAGCGGCAGGACAGGTCCCAAGTCTGCAGGTGAATGAAGATAAGAAGACAGCGGGCGTGCGTTGGCAGCGGCAGCAGGAGATCATAATAGCAGGTGAGCTGAGCAGTAGCAAAGTGGCATAGGGGAACGGCTTGGGAGGTGCACACTGTAACCGGAAGTCAGACACCGGTCAACTTCCAGTGTTACAGTGTGCACCTCCCAAGCCGTTTCCCTATGCCGCTCTGCTCAGCTCTCCTGCTATTATGATCTCCTGCCGCCACAGCCACCGCACACCCGCCATCTTATCTTCATTCACCTGCAGACTTGGGACGTGACCTGCCGCCGCCGCACTCCCGCCCGCTGTCCATCTTCAACCATCTGCAGACGTGGGACCTCTCTGGCCGCCGCATACTTCGTCCTCCGCTGACATGGGACCTCTACTGAAACATGGTAAGAGAAAAAAGGGGATAGTACTGTAGACACTTAAAAAAATATATACTTTTTTTTAATACATCGATTCTAAGACGCACCCTGATTTCAGACATGTGAAAATTGGAAAAAAGGTGCGTCTTAGAATCGAGGAAATAGGGTAATTCTATTCCCCCACTGTACCACGCTGCGGAATATGTTGGAGCTTTATAAATAAACGATAATAATATTCACGTTTCCCGTCAGTTATTTTAGATTATATTCTCTATAGGACATTAGTGAGCAAATGGTAAAACACCCAAATCTTTTCTCAGACCTTCCAAGGTCTCTGATACATTACACAATGCAAACAGCACAGAATGGCACCATAAGATCCAGATGCACTACAAAGTACATGGTAAATTCAAGGAAAATAAAATTAAAACATAGATAAATATCTCAGATGTAAAGTAAAATGTAGATCTTCAGTTTGTACGTGTTTTGTTTATGGTGGAGTTGCTTATCTCATCCCAAAGACAATGGAGTCAGTGATATTATAATTATTACACCTTTAGCTGTTACACTATTGTAAAAAGAAACATGGGCTGAATATGTATGAACTATGTAACAACATTTTCCATAATCTTTAGTGTTAATTAAAAGATAAAAAGCAAAAAAAAAAAATACATATGTTGCAGCAGCTGTGAAGGGTAAACCTCTTTCTGACAGCATATCTCACCCATGCTGCTGCAACATGTTAGGGAATGAGACTGGGAAGCCATGTTGCCATGGTACCATGTTACCATGTCTGCAAAGTGAATAAAACATTTATACTTGTTACCATAGTGAAACTCTGCAATCAATTCATATGTGATTATGGGCCATATTTACTAAGCAGTATTCTGTAATAGCATACCTTCCGGCACTGGAAGATACCGTATTCCTCATTGAGGCTCCTATAAGGTATCTTCCAGTGTTGGGAGGTACCTTATTGCCTAAGCTGGCAGAAGAACACCTAGCATTTGTAGTTTAGCAGTTAAAAAGTGAAGCTAAATAAATAAAGTAAACAGATAAACACCTGGGATATCCCATTGCTTGAGAGTGGAACAGACCGGTGAGTTCTCACACTCTGTAACCTGTCGGCTACCACCACAACAAGGAAGGTGAGACATATTAAGGGACTGACTTCTGTATTCATCCATTTCACTGAAATACATTTACCACATCAGTATTTTAATGTAATAATATGTAATATGCATGTCTTTGTCCAGTCATAATATACTATAGTCAATTAATTGCAAATGTACAAATGGTAAATATCTTAATCACTCTTTTTGGGAAAAACAATCTCTTAGGATCCAGTCCTGTAATTTACATGCTATTGGGATTACCAATATTTACTAAACAGTCATCTGCCATAAGACACCTCATGGTGTTGGAAGACACCTAATGGTGTTGGAAGACACTGCATGTTGTTGGAAGGCAACTCATGGTGTTGGAAGACCCCTCATAGTATTGGAGGACACCTCATAGTGTTGGAAGACACTGCATTGTGTTGGACGACACCTTGTGGTGTTGGAAGACACCTCATAGAGTTGGAAGACACCTCACGGTGCTGGAAGATACCTCATAGTGTTGGAAGACACTGCATGGTGTTGGAAGACACTGCATGGTGGGGAAAGACACCTCATGGTGTTGGAAGACACCTCATAGTGTTGGAAGACACCTCATAGTGTTAGAAGACACCTCATGATGTTTGAAGACACCCCATGTTGTTGGAAGACACCTCATACTGTTAGAAGACACCTCGCAGTGTTGGAAGACACCTTATAGTGTTGGAAGACACCTCATGGTGTGTGAAGACACCTCATAGTCTCATAGTGTTGGAAGACAACTCATGGTGTTAGAGGACACATCATAGTGTTGCAAGACACCTCATAGTGTTGGAAGACACATCATGGTGTTGGAAGACACCTCATAGTGCTGGAAGACACCTCATGGTGCTGGAAGACACCTCATGGTTCTGGAAGACAACGCATGGTGCTGGAAGACAACTCAGGGTGTTGGAAGACACCTCATGGTGCTGGTAGACACCTCATAAGGTTTGAAGACACCTCCTGGTGTGTGAAGACACATCACAGTGTTGAAAGAAACCACATGGTGTTTGAAGACACCGTATAGTGTTGGAAGACACCTCATCGTGTTGGAAGACATACCATGGTGTTGGAAGACACATAGTGGCCTATTATAGTAGCTTTGATAACCAACTCATCAAGGATTTTGAGTAGTTATCGCAAAATATTGCTAGGTAGCTATTCAGAAAGCCTCGATAAGTTTGCCAAATACATCGAGCGAGAGATGTAAAATCCAAATAGCACAATTTTGATACATTTTGGATATTCTAGTAGCTCTGATGAGAGAATTTATCGAAGATCTCATTTCGCCAGACCTAGGGTGGTGAGATGGGATCTCAGAGTCTGACTTAGAAAAAAATGCATTTTTCCTGCATCAGATACACATTAATATCAGCTCGTCCGGTAACAGGAGCTGCGTCAAGCTGGAACTGGAGTGACTGCAAGCGACTACGGAAGCCTCCACAGGACAAGAAAGGCTGGCGGTTTGGAGCTACGCGTTTCGCCGTTAACACGGCTTCATCGGGCTCTATGGTTTAGTCTTTGTGGTGTCCATACTCTTTATAGACCCAATGTGATTGATTCCAATTAAAAACGGGTGTTAAATAGAACCGAATTAAGTAAATTCAGTCCATTCCAACAGATCGTATGTCCCAGCCTTTGATTGGCCAAAAGTTCTGATGATGTCAATCTTGGGTATAGTCCCACCCCCAATGGTACATATCCTCCTAGACACTTAGAATAAAGTCTTGAGTGTGTCAAGCGAGGACATAGGCACAATAATAAACATATAAAAAGCATTAAATAAACATTACATGTGTCTCCTCTTATTTATATATAGTTTATAAGAGAATAATAATGACATCAATAATCAACATCCCTAGCAATTCTGCTGAATCAAATCGTATTAGATAACTTTATTTCCATCTAGACTAAATATTTTGCTGTTATTTGAATTAATAAACCATATTGTTATAATAGATAAAAGGGGACATAAATGAATAACCCCCATCATCTCTCACAGCGAGAAACAATTTTATAGCTGCATATTCTAGGCGTAATAATGCAGTATCACTAAAATCTATTATGCTAGGAACTTTTATACCTTAAAATTACAAATTTCTAAAAACTTCAAATCTCAAAAAACAAACAAAGAACAGAGACGGTCGTGTACATAGTCCCTGTTTAAAAGATTTGATAATCTAAAATATTAACCAAACGACTACATATTGTACATCAGATGTGAATAGTTGAAACGAAAAATCCAAATAAAAATAAAAAATAAAATATAAATAAAAAATAAATAAAAAAAAAATAATGAAAAAAAAAAAAAAATGTATAACTTTATAAGATAATACTCAAAATATCAAAAATATCATAAAAACATGAAAACATAATATGCAACGACCAATAGCCTGGCGTTAACTAAATCGGACAAATTAATACCAATATAATAATGGCATAGCCTTGCTCAAATGAAGAAACAGCTAAAAATCAACAGTGAACATGAACCGCAGCTGTCAATCTCAGTGGATATAAGTATAAGGAATCCAGAGAATCACAATTATAACCCAACTATAACAGTGTCTTATTGTCTACAGAAAGGGATGGAACTAAGAGTTTAGATAAAAACATCTGGATCAAGCATTTAAATGATGGCCCCTATGTCTAAATCAATATTTAAACCATTAGGGGCTAGGGTCTTCAATTTATATATCCAAAAAGGCTCTCATTGACAGAGTTTCTTGAGTCTGTCCCCCCCCTCTCCAATTTTCGGGAACTGCTTCTATCCCCCTGTACACCAACCCAGTCGGATTGCCACCATGTTTGATGCTGAAATGCTTGGACACATTATATATGAGAAGATGTTTTCTGACTGCTTTATGGCCATCCTCATGCTTAATGCATGTGTACAGCTTGCGTGTACTGACTGATCTGTGTGGTTGATTGAAGTGCTGGTTGGTTAAAGTGTGTGCAGTTAGAACCAGAAGCAGTTTGAACAAGGACGCGGTTAAACAAGGTATAGTTTATTGAAGTACAGTTTACTGTTAGTACTTCTAAACTTCATAGATGCTAGAAGGAGCAAGATTGAAAATGCCACTCAATGCTCATCTTGTCACATGTATGTGCACTTGGAGCAGCTGTTCCAAGGGGCATACCGCTGTGAGAGGTGTGAGCGGGTGGTCTCTTTAGAATCAGAGATTGCTGATCTGAAGAGGCAACTTGCAATATTGAGGGACATTGGCAATCTTGAAAGGGAATTAGAGCTCACTGAGCAGGCCCTTGCTTCGACTAGTGGTGCAGATGGTGGCGCTTTTAGTGAGGAGCAGGTAGGTAGCTTAGTTGCTGTTAGTGAGGAGCAGGTAGGTAGCTGGGTGACAGTTAGAAGTGGAAGCAGGGGCAATAGGGAGAGGCAGGTCGTTTCTGAGCTGACACATCCCAATAGATTTGCCATGTTGAGTGAAGATATTGGGAATGTTGGGGCAGAAATGGCAAGGCTGGGGGAGACTAATTCCTCTAGCAGCCAGGGGAATAGTTCCTCCAGCACAGTGGGGACTCAGGATGCTCAGATGCAAAGAAAGATTGTGGTGGTAGGGGACTCCATTATTAGGAAGGTAGATAGGGCAATCTGTTGCCGTGACCGCATGAACTGCACAGTTTGTTGCCTCCCGGGTGCTCGGGTTCGGCACATTGCGGATCGGGTAGACAGATTGTTGGGGGGGCTGGGATTGACCCGGCGGTCTTGGTACATGTTGGCACCAATGACAAAGTTAGAGAAAGATGGAGGGTCCTAAAAAATGATTACAGGGATCTAGGCCAAAAGCTTAAGGCAAGACCTCCAAGGTAGTATTTTCTGAAATACTACCAGTGCCATGCGCTACCGCAGGGAGACAGTCAGATATCAGATAATGCATGGCTAAGAAAGTGGTGTAGGAAGGAGGGGTTTGGGTTTTTAGAGCACTGGGACTCCTTTTCTGAGAGGTGCCATCTATATTCTAGGGACGGATTGCACCTCAATGAAGAGGGATCTTCTGTGCTAGGGGGGAGGGGAATGAAAAGGTTGGAGGAGATTTTAAACTAGGATTGAGGGGGGAGGGGAATGAAACAGATAATGAACTAAATGGAATAGATGAGGATACAAGGTGGTATGGAGGTAGAATGGGGGCAAGTGCAAGTTTGACAAGCAGTGAGATACCCATAGTAAATAGAGATAATACTAGAAAACTTCTAAAGACTAAACCAAGTGGGAGCAGAAAGGAAGGAGCAGATAAGATAATAGTACAGGCTGAAAAAAAACTTAAATGCATGCTTGCTAATGCAAGAAGCCTGACAGATAAAATGGGGGAGCTTGAATTAATAGCTACAAGGGAGCAGTATGATATCATAGGCATTACTGAAACATGGTGGGATGAAACTCATGACTGGACAGTTGATTTAAAGGGGTATTCTTTTTTTCGGAAGGATCGAACAAATAGAAGGGGAGGTGGAGTATGTCTATATGTTAAACCAGATCTAAAACCTATTATAAGGGATGATGTCTATGAAGGGAATGATGAAAATGTAGAGACCTTGTGGATAGAAATTAGCAGTGGAGGTAAAAGTATAAAGAAAATGTTTGTGGGAATATGCTATAAACCACCAAATATCTGTGAGATTGAGGAAGCTAAAATACATTTGCAAATGGAGAAGGCATCAAAACTGGGTCATGTTTGCATAATGGGGGATTTTAATTATCCAGACATAGACTGGGGCAATGAGATTAGCGTTACAACAAAAGGAAACAGGTTTTTGGGGGTGCTTAAAGATAATTACATGACCCAAATTATTGAGGAACCAACCAGGAGAGGGGCAGTTCTGGATTTGGTCATATCAAACAATGTAGAAGTAATAACAAATATTCAAGTCCTGGAACATTTGGGTAACAGTGATCATAACATGGTCTCATTTGAAATAAATTATCAAAAACCGATTACTTGGGTTCAACAAAGACTTTAAACTTTAGAAAGGCAGATTTTAATAAACTGAGGTCTAATCTAGTAGTAATACAATGGGATGATGTTTTTGCAGGGAAACATGTAGAAGATAAATGGGCAGTCTTTAAAACATTGTTAGAAAAGCACACTTATCAGTGTATACCCTTGGGTAATAAGTATAAAAGAAATAAGTCAAAACCAATGTGGCTAATTAAACAGGTAGGGGAGGAAATGGACAAGAAGAGGAAGGCGTTTAGATTCTTTAAGTCAGAAGGGACAGAGTCATCGTATCAGAATTATAAGGAATGTAACAAAAATTGCAAAATAGCAATTAAATTAGCAAAAATGGATAATGAAAAAAGGATTGCAATAGAAAGTAAGGTCAACCCTAAAAAGTTCTTTAAGTGCCTTAATAACAAAAAAATGAGAAAAGAAAATATAGGACCCTTTCAGTGTGAGATGGTTAGGCAGATTATTGGAGATAAGGAAAAAGCAGAGGTATTAAACAAATTCTTTGCCTCTGTGTTTACCAGGGAAGAATCAAGTTGAATAGTAGCGCCACAGGAGGAAGCCACAACCTCCATATTAATGACCAATTGGTTAACTGAGGAAGAAGTTCATAAGCGACTTGAAAACATTTAAGTAAATAAGGCACCTGGCCCCGATGGCATACATCCAAGAGTTCTCAATGAGTTAAGCTCAGTAATAGCAAAACCATTATATTTAATATTCAAGGACTCAATTTCCACAGGCTCAGTACCACAAGATTGGCGTAAAGCAGATGTGGTGCCTATATTTAACAAGGGAACTAGATCACAACCGGGGAATTACAGACCTGTAAGCCTGACTTCAATAGTAGGGAAACTACTTGAAGGTTTAATACGGGATAATATTCAGGAATACCTAATGGAAAACAAAATTATTAGTAATAGTCAGCATGGATTTATGAAGGATAGATCTTGCCAAATTAACCTTATTTGTTTCATTGAGGAGGTAAGTAGGAATTTAGACCAGGGTAATGCAGTTGATGTGGTCTACTTAGATTTTGCAAAGGCTTTTGATACGGTTTCACACAAGAGGTTGCTGTACAAAATAAAGAAAATTGGACTCAGTAATAATATATGCATCTGGATTGAAAACTGGTTAAAGGACAGACAACAGAGGGTTGTCATAAATGGAACTTTTTCAGGTTGGGCTAAAGTCATGAGTGGAGTACCTCAAGGATCGGTACTGGGATCCCTGCTTTTTTTTATTAATGACCTTGAGGTTGGGATCGAGAGCAAAGTCTCCATCTTTGCTGATGATACTAAATTGTGTAAGGTAATAGAATCAGAGCAGGATGTAATTTCTCTTCAGAAGGACTTGGAGAGACTGGAAACGTGGGCAGGTAAATGGCAAATGAGGTTTAATACAGATAAATTTAAGGTTATGCATTTGGGATGCAAGAATAAAAAGGCAAGAAAAGATGGGGGAGCACAGTTTCAGGAAAAGGGTAGTTAATAGTATGTCATATTAAACTGGTGATCGATATGATGAGAGGCATCTCTATTGAGGCGACAGTCTATGGAGCGAACTCCATCTAGGGGAGGTGCACATACAGTGATGTGTGTATGTAAGTGAAAAAGTAAAAGAATAAAAAAACTTACATGGCCTTGTGTAAGTTCTATCACATCAACGTTTCTTTGGATTGCTTTTCTTCTTTGTAGGATGTATTCTTCTACGATCGTGACTTCTCTCCTCGTTGTACTTTCAGCTTTCCTCGTTGGATGGAGTTTTAACCCCCTAGACCATAGTGTCCTTTAGTCTGCCTTCATCCCTCCATTTAGTTTTAAGGGGAACCTCACAAGAAATACCAGAAGTGACACGAAACCCCTACAAGTGTGTACTCACACTGTCCCGTGTGAGTATTTTGTTATATCGCTTTTTACTCCCATTCACCTTAAATATCAGGCTGTACACATACCACTATTTGCCAGATATCTACAGACATCAACATCAGAAGCCCTGTATTAACCTCCCAAACGGGAAAAATCAAGATACCGTGATAGGAGAACACTCACATTGGCCCGTGTGAGTGCATGAGTATACCATTACATTGCAATGGTTTATTGTTTTATCACCCCTCCCTACACTATAGCTGCTGAATATTTGTATTGATCTAATTACTTTTTCATTTCCACGAGAGGAAAACCGCCTGGAGGGAGAACTCTGCCGTGTAAGTTTTTTTATTCTTTTACTTTTTCACTTACATACTGTACACACATCACTGTATGTGCGCCTCCCCTAGATGGAGTTTGCTCCATAGACTGTCGCCTCAATAGAGGTGCCTCTCATCATATCGATCACCAGTTTAATAGGACATACTATTAACTACCCTTTTCCTGAAACTGTGCACCCCCATCTTTTCTTGTATTTTTTTTTGCCAACAAGGGTCCCGGATAGATCCTGCTGGGGTTCCGAGTCACAGGAGGACATCATAAGAATATTATTCTCAGGCTGTATTACATCCCTTTTTTACATCCTACACACGCCATATAGAGATAGCGCCCAGGTACTTTTTCGAACAAGAATAAAAAGGCGACTTACAAATTAAATGGAGATATATTGGGAGAATCCTTGATGGAGAAGGATTTAGGAGTGCTTGTAGACAGCAGGCTTAGCAATAGTGCCCAATGTCATGCAGTAGCTGCAAAGGCAAACAAGATCTTATCTTGCATCAAACGGGCAATGGATGGAAGGGAAGTAAACATAATTATGCCCCTTTACAAAGCACTAGTAAGACCAGACCTTGAATATGGAGTACAATTTTGGGCCCCAATCCTAAGAAAAGACATTATGGAACTAGAGAGAGTGCAGAGAAGAGCCACCAAATTAATAAAGGGGATGGACATTCTAACTTATGAGGAGAGGCTAACTAAATTAGATTTATTTACATTAGAAAAGAGGCGTCTAAGAGGGGATATGATAACTATATAAATATATTCAGGGACAATACAAGGAGCTTTCAAAAGAACTATTCATCCCACGGGCAGTACAAAGGACTCGGGGCCATCCCTTAAGGTTGGAGGAAAGGAAATTTCACCAGCAACAAAGGAAAGGGTTCTTTACAGTAAGGGCAGTTAAAATGTGGAATTCATTACCCATGGAGACAGTGATGGCAGATACAATAGATTTGTTCAAAAAAAGGTTGGTAGGGTAGAGATAGAACCCAAATACAGCACTCAGGTTCACGCTCTGGGTGATTAGTGGTTTAAAACATAACTTTATTGAGAGGGGGCGTGGCTGAGGGTATGTGGATGGAAGTGTAGTGCAGCAGCTCCAATACCCACCGGCACAAATCAGCTAATAAAAGACATTCTCGGCGCAGTTACCCTAGCTTCAAGAATAGCACCACGGGTGTGAACCTCTGCTGATCAGTCACATATCACTTTTGAGGAATTATGGCCACAACAAGGCAGAAAAATAAATGAAAAACAGACGTGAGATCATACTTCACAGGGGGAAGCAAAGCAAGGCCAGAGGAGAACCCTGCAGGGACAGACTCAGACTCGGCACCAAAGATGGAGGGGACAGAACAGACAGGGATAATAAAGAAAGAAATAGCTCGGTTGCTATCAGATTTAAAGTCGTTCTTCAGGGGGGAAGTGGAGAGTCTCCGCAAAGATATACTACAGATTGGCACCCGCACGAACGAGCTTGAAGAAAAAATGGAGGAAAGCTCCCGGTGCCATCGGGAAACAAATACACGGATGGGGGACCTGGAGCGCAGAGTAGCGGAGCTCGAGGACAGGCAAGAGGACAGTGAGAATCACGACAGGCGCAATAACCTGCGCATACGGGGGATACCCGAGGAGATCCTAGATCCCGAGGCCCTGCTCAATAGGTGGATGAGCAGCATATTGCCAGGCAAAACGGAGGCTGAGCTAACAATGGATCGCTGCCATCGCGCCCTGCGTTCGCGCCCAATGCCCAACAACCCTCCCTGGGACGTGATCCTCCGCCTGCACCATTACAGAACAAAGGAGGAGATCTGTAAGATTACACGGGCTACGCCGGCGGTAACCTATGAGGGAATCACCATGGCGATTTTCCAGGATCTCTCCCCTCTTACCCTGGCGAGGCGGAGGGCGCTGTTCCCCATCACAAGAGCCCTACGAGACGCAGACGTCCGCTATCGCTTGGCTTTCCCTTTCGCCCTGGTGGTGATAAGAAATGGCCGCTCCCACACCATTAAATACCATTCAGATGGGGCCGCTTTCCTCAAAAAGCTGGGCATAACAGCTGCAACCACAAGCCCGGGGACCCCGGAGGCGCGTCCCCCCCGCCCGGCTGAATGGGAAAAAGTGCCCAAAACAGCGGAGCGGCGCAAAGACAGAGCGGACACAGACGCTTAGTAACATCATACAAGACGCCGAAAATCACAGTTCAAGTTATATAAGTTCTATGTTAAGTTGCTACTAGTACCCCCATTGATGAACGCTGTTCTAAGGCCCACCTCGACCTCAGAAGCTGCCCAAGGAGACCAGAGGGAGTGAATATGCCCACCTGCACCAAACCCTGCAATGGCGAAGAAAACCCCCCAAAATGGCGTTACTAGTCTTACCTGGCAAAGAAGGGGAGAAAGCGCGGCAAGTATCATGGCGGCGGCTGTTTTGGCGGGACAGACTGGTAAGCAGAGTGCGCCCGCCCCCGGCTGCGACCGTCTCCGCCCTCCGTTAAAGTCCCGGAATCCCATGGTCCGCAGGAGGGACTATGGTGCTGGACAGGGAGGGAGGAGGGTCCAGAGGGAAGGATTTACTTCCGGGCATTTACCCTGGGGCCCTCTGGGACCACCAGGGTACTGTTTGTGTGTTTATTTGTTTGTTGTTTCCTTTGCCTTTCCCTCATGTCTTTCCCCGTCCATATTCCAGATCCCCGAAGAGAGGAGATGATCCCCAGTACAAGACGCCATCATGGACGACGCCACCCGCGAGGGATGCTCCCCCAGGGTAAGCACCTGCACCACATTCGACAAAGCTACCCACACTACATACAAAAATGGCAGTAACACTTATCTCCCAAAACGTTAAAGGGTTCAATAGCCCAAAGAAGCGTAAGGTAGCCTTCTCCGAATTCAGACGCAGAGGGGCGGACGTGATCTTTCTCCAGGAGACCCACTTCAGTACTCACAGCAGCCCTAGGTTCTTAGATAAAAGTTATAGGCAGTTTTTCCTGGCCTCCGCTAAAGAAAAAAAGAAAGGAGTAGCCATAGTATTCAATAATAAATCCCCCTTCCAACTAGAGAAAACAAAAAGGGACAGCAAAGGGAGATATCTTATCTTAGTAGGACTCCTACAACAATGTAGAGTAACCCTAGCTTGCATATACGCACCCTGCGAAAACGATCCGAAGTTCTTTGAGGAGTTTTTCCAGGTATTGCAAAGATGTGCCGTGGGAAATGTAATCCTAGCAGGGGATTTCAACAAAACAATAGACCCTAGGATAGATAGATCACCGCAGCAGCAAAAGCCTAGACACACAGGGAATGGGCCACTGCTGGAGGGCCTCAAGCAGGGGAGCCTGGTAGATATATGGAGGGAACAGCACCCCGGGGAGCGGAGCTATACGTTCTACTCACACCCTCACGACAGTTACAGCAGGATTGACCACTTTTTTGTGTCTAGTGGAATGGTCCCACAGATATCCGATTCCAAAATACACGACATTACGTGGTCGGACCATGCATCAATAGAGCTGAGATGCACACAGATTAGGCCTATTAGCCCGGGAGCAAACTGGAAACTAAATGAGTCACTGATTAAGATACCAGAATTAGAGAAAAAGGTTAAAGAGGAGATCAGGCAGTGTTTCCAGACTAATCTAGGCAGTGTGGAGTCCCACACAACCCTGTGGGAGGCTCACAAAGCCACAATGAGGGGAGTGCTAATTAGCATAGCAGCAAGACAGAAAAAACTGAGGGATGCCAAATTGACACAGCTATATAAGAGGTTACATGAGCTCTCTGCACTACATAACCGATCGGGCAGAGGAGATACCCTAAAGGAGTTGAAGGATGTAAGGACTGAGCTTAACCTCCTCCTCACCTCCAGGGCCGAGAAAGACTTGAGTTGGACACAAAGAAAATTTTATGAGAAAGCCTACAATCCGGACACAATGTTAGCCAACCGACTCCATAATAGGCAGCCAAATTACAATATACAATCAATTCGAACAAAAACAGGGGAGACATCCTCTAACCCTAAAGTTATAGTGGAAGAGTTTAAACAATACTATGCACAGTTGTATAATGGGGAGAAAGTGGTTCACAATGTAAATACAAGGCGCAGACTGCAGGAATTCCTCGCAGAGACTACTCTGCCGCAGTTGGGCAGGTTGGAGCAAGAGGCGATACAGAGTGATTTCACGCGGGAAGAACTGACAGCAGTAGTCAAAAGCTTGAAGTCTTCCAAGGCCCCGGGCCCAGACGGGTTTTCTAATTTATATTATAAAAAATTCATTGGAATACTAGCCCCACACATGCTTAGGTTATTTAACGGGGTCCTAGCGGGAGAGCCTTTCCCGGCCCAGATGCTCCAGGCGTCAATCTCCTTGATTCATAAGAAGGACAAAGATCCCACAAATTGCCAAAGTTACAGGCCGATATCGTTGATAAATTCGGACATTAAAATTTACTCTAAATTACTGGCCAATCGTTTAAGTGTTATCCTGCCTAGGCTGATCCATCCGGACCAGGTTGGCTTTATTAGAGACCGACAGGCGGCCGATAATACCAGAAGGGTAATAGATATAATTGACTTTGTCAATGCCAACAAGGTTCGGAGTTTGGTGTTAAGCCTGGACGCGGAGAAAGCCTTTGACAGGATAGACTGGCCATACCTGGAGACCACGCTTGGGGCATATGGTTTCGGGGAAAAGATTCTGAGGGCAATAAAAGCATTTTACACATCTCCTGCAGCGAGGGTCCTTCATCAGGGCTTCCCCTCCGAGTTGTTTCCAATCAAAAGTGGGACGAGGCAGGGGTGCCCGCTCTCGCCCCTGCTCTTTGCCCTATGCATTGAACCGCTTGCGGCACATATACGCAGTAACAGGGACATAACTGGGGTCCAAATTAACTCACAGGAGCACAAATTAGCATTATACGCTGATGACATTATCTTGACAATCACCAAACCGCTCACCTCTCTCCCCAACCTATTTGCGCTCCTGGGGCGGTTCAACCAGCTCTCAGGTTTCAAGATAAACCAATCAAAGACGGAGGCGATGAGCTTGAACATCCCCGGGGACATGCAAAAACTATTGGAACTCAATTTTGAGTTTAAATGGCAGCCCAGGTCCATCAAATACCTAGGGGTGAATGTCACAAAACAGATAACATCCCTATACCAAGCAAATTATCCCAGTCTGATAAAGATCCTAAAAAAGGAACTACGGGACTGGTCAGCATATGGTATTTCATGGCTAGGCAGAATTTACAGTGTTAAGATGAACATTCTCCCCAGAATACTGTACTTATTTCAAACTCTCCCGATACCAGTAGTAAGATCTGAGATTAAGGACTTACAAAATTCAATAACATAATTTATTTGGAAAGGCAAAAAAACACAGATCAAAGCAGCAATTATGCAGAAACCCAAGGAGGCGGGGGGTCTGGCAGTGCCATGCTTGTTGTCCCATTATAAGACAGCTCAGTTGTGCCAAATTACGCAGTGGCATGGGGACCCGGAGCTGCGCCGGTGGGTGTCTCTGGAGAGGGAGTTGTGTGCCCCACTAGAGCTCAGAGACCTCATCTGGTACCCCAAACAAAAAATTAAGGCTATAAAAGACCCTTTGGCATCGGTGGTCAACTCGCTCTCGGTCTGGGAGGTGTCCAAATATAGCTACTCATTGAACTCTGAACACACACTAATGGCCCCTTTATATAGTAATCCGGATTTTGCTCCTGGACTAGACGTGAAGAATTTCCAGATCTGGCGACAACGGGGGGTTCACAGATTAAAGGACCTGGAGGGCAGCAACACCATCAAATCATTTGATCAATTGAAGTCAGAAACAGACATTCCTAATACAGAATTTATTAGATACCTCCAGGTCCGGGCATTTTACAACAAACACACGGCGAGACCACCCTTAACGAATTTTGAAAGGCTCTGTGTGCGGAGAACTGACACACGGGGACTGATCTCCACTCTATACAGACAGGTGGTCGGTACTGATAAGGACGACATCACTAGACCCAGATTCATGAGTTTATGGGAATCAGACCTACAGGAAACACTAGAGGACGAGGACTGGACGGAAATTTTCAAGGTGGCCGCCAGCAGCTCCATCTGCACGACATTGAAGGAGAACTCATATAAAGGTATTGTTGAGGTGGTATCTCACCCCAGTCAGATTAGCTAAATTTATTAAAGGCGCTTCCCCGCTCTGCCCACGGCAGTGCGGGGAACAGGGGGATCTGGTACACATGCTGTGGTCCTGCCCAAAGCTTATGCCAGTTTGGCAACAGATTCGAGAATGGCTACAGAGGATCTTGGGCCTCCAAATTCAGCTAGACCCGTGGCTGTTCCTCCTAGGCAGACCCACTGACGAAGTCTCAAGAACGGGGAAAAAATTAATAGCACATTATGCAACAGCTATGCGGTGCGAGACTGCAGCATTGTGGAACCAGAACACAATTCCATCAATAGACAAAATTAGAAATTGAATTTGGTTTGTATGCCAGATGGAAAAGTTAACGAGTCTGGTTAACGATACTGGCGAAAAATTTGAAAAAGTCTGGCTGTATTGGCTAGCCCAGATGGATATCCCGGGGCTGAGTAATGCCACCATCTGGCTTTAATAGGACAAAATGAGTTCTCCTTGGATGCACAGACAAGACGACAGAACAGATTCATAGGACTAACGGTAGGCCTCACCCCCTATAGGGAGCTAGGTCTAAGCTGACGCCTCTAAAACCTCAATAAGTGGGAGAACTACAATAACAAGGGCATGTGGTGTCCGTCCGACAGAAGAGATCCAGGAAGCGAATGGGAGCGCCTCCTCAACTCCCCCCCTCCCCCTCTCACCTCCCCTCCCCCTCTCACCTCCCCTTATCCCTCTACTTGTCTATGTCCTGTCGTCTTCCCTTCCCTCTGTCTGTTAAATGTTGTATGTCTGATGTTGAGTCTGTCCACCAGGACAATGCAATGTAATGTGTTCGTATGATTTATACTTGAAAATAATAAAAAGAAAGTTGAAAAAAAAAAAACATAACTTTATTAACTGTACCAAATAAATAAAATAATGGGTGTTAAAAACAGACGACCTGAAGGTATTCTGACCTTCAATGCTCGAACCTTATAGGTTCAGGGTCTAGGATATCAGTGTGTTCTGTGAAATTCAGATAGCACACTAAACAACAGTCCTTATAAGGATCTGAAGTAGGATGCAAAACTTACAGGATAGCTGTATGTACAGGGAAAAGGGAGACCAAAAAGCGCACCAGCACAAACGGAGCAGGAAGAACCCAGGACAAAAAAATGATTAAAAGGGCACTTTAATGTGGCAAAAGACCCATCCAATGCATTTCGAACGTCGCAGCGTTCTTTTTCCTTGAAAAAGAACGCTGCGACGTTCGAAATGCATTGGATGGGTCTTTTGCCACATTAAACTGCCCTTTTAATCATTTTTTTGTCCTGGGTTCTTCCTGCTCCGTTTGTGCTGGTGCGCTTTTTGGTCTCCCTTTTCCTGTATTGCATTGAGTAGCTGCACAGCCTGCCTGCCTGCCCTACCAGGATGTGAGTATTTGCATATTTTTCAGGGGAACCTGCCAATGAGACTGATGGTGAGTGGGTTGCACCACACACCACCTGTCTTCAGGAGGATAGTACCCATTATATGACACAATAGGTACTATATCAATTGTTAGTACCCTGGTACAGTGGTCTGGCTTATTATCATTTTGAGATATACCTGCATTTGAGCGCTTCAGCTATTTTCCATATAGCTGTATGTACATACTGTATGTACCAGCTCTACTACTCTCATACATGTGTACATTTATTACGTGGTTCAGACAGTCTCAGCTATACGTGTGAACGAGTCTATTCTGTGTCAGTTTGCTTACTGTGCAAATAGCCTTTCACTAGCGTTACAAAGGTTATTAGAGGTTATACCCTCCCTATCACTGGACACAGAAGTAGGTTACCTCAGGTCAACCTGACTCAATACCATATTTACCATAGGAGTATCTCACTGTGACTCACTGCATGCTGGAACTGTCCAGGCTTCATTTAACCACAGTATACCAGTCACTATATAGACCCAATATGAGTATACATATATAATTACTATTCGGTTCAATCTATTTTGCCATTAGTGATTTGCAGCTTATAGTACTTACCCAAGAGCTATCCTGTAAGTTTTGCATACTACTTCAGATCCTTATAAGGACTGTTGTTTAGTGTGCTATCTGAATTTCACAGAACACACTGATATCCTAAACCCTGAACCTATACGGTTCGAGCATTGAAGGTCAGAATACCTTCAGGTCGTCTGTTTTTAACACCCATTATTTTATTTATTTGGTACAGTTAATAAAGTTATGTTTTAAACCATTCACTAATCACCCAGAGCGTGAACCTGAGTGCTGTATTTGGGTTCTATCTCTACCCGACCCTCCTCCATTTATATACCCAAAGCACCGTTCACTCATCACTTGCTTGAGGCAGCAGCAGGGGCTCCCATATTAGTTTACTCAAAAAAAGGTTGGACATCTTTTTAGATGGGAAAGGTATATAGGGATATACCAAATAAGTATACATGGGAAGGATGTTGATCCAGGGATTAATCCGATTGCCAATTCTTGGAGTCAGGAAGGAATTCATTTTTTCCCCTTAATGGGGTTTTTTTGTTTGCCTTTCTCTGGATCAATAAGTAAATATAGATATAGAATAAAGTATCTGTTGTCTAAATTTAGCATAGGTTGAACTTGATGGACATATGTCTTTTTTCAACCTCATCTACTATGTAACTATGTAACTATGTGAGTTACATCGGCCCAACGATGGTTACCCAAACCTATTGGGTTTTTTAATTGCCATTCTTGCAAAGCCTGTAAACAGGCAAACAAAGATAAAACGAGGTTCTGTTCTAAAATAACTAATGAAATATTCAACATTGAACAGTTTATTGATTGCAGAATGCCATTCGTAGTTTATTTATTGGAATGCCCATGTGGACTCCAGTATGTGGGACAAACCTCAAGACCATTGAGGGCCCGTATACTGGAGCACATGGGCAACATCAAAAAACATCTTTGGGTTTGAGCAGATAGGACTCATTTCTGGAGAAACCCACTGTTACCTATTACGGTAGTATCATCCATTGTGTATATACTCCTTTCCCCCCGCCTTTTGGTGCCCCTGGTTCGAGCTAGCGCCCTAGTTCTTGTTTTTCCAGTTCCCGAGATGAGGCAAATTGTTATTTTAGTGTTTCCTGATAAATGTTATGATGCAGACAATTACACATTTAAGCTGCTCTCTCACACCACCTCTATTTTCTGTCCTTCTGCAGATATGTTCAGTAGAACTTTAGGTGTGGTCTAACCAAGGATCTACAAAGCAGCATTAGCACCACACTATTTCTACTGCACTCATTTCCCCAGCATCCTGATATATTTTCCCACTGCTTTACTTCATGTGGTTTCCTTGAAGATATGTTAGTTTACAGCATGTTACAATTGATCGTGCATTCTCTCCTTGGGTTTTTGGGGTCTAAGAACAGTTTGCACTTCTTAGTGTTATATTACAGTATATGTGTAATACCTGGGGCCATTATCCTCATAGTGATTATATTGTGTCAGATCAATTTGTGTCACTTGCAAAATAAAATATTTTCCTTGAAGTCCATCTACAATGTCCCAACAAATTCATTTACATGCTCCATATATATAGTACTGAGTTACACCTACCACATATACAATACTGTTATTAACCTCTTTCCTTCCACATGTGCCAATATACTATGGTCTTTGTATACACTAGTTGTCCCAATATGGGGGGTGCTTGCAGATCTGGTTGTGAATATGAAAGATAAAAAAAAAACTAATAATAGTGTAGCCAATAGATGAAAAAGTGTATAATATCATATATTTGCTACACTATTACATATTTCTTATCTTTCATATTCACAACCAGATCTGCAAGCACCCCCCTTATTTGGACAACTACGCTATTTTGGGGCCAGAGGACGGTCCACAAGGGTTTTTGAGCTGCTGCATTTACACCTTTAATCACTTTTTCACTATATTGGGGTGAAGGTTGTACTAAATAATATAGGCTTCTGAATATGTTCTACTGTATATTCACTTTATTTAAAAGATTTGCAAATTTAATTGCACGTATATATTGGGGTATAGCACATGCTATGCAATTTAATGCACATTTGTGATTGAGGGGGAAAAAACACTTTACTTAAGAGTGCCCTGTTACACTCATATTTTTCTTTGTATACACTGCCCAATTTGTAATCTTGTGTACTGTAGTTTGTACAGTAGCCCATTTCTTAATTCTTTTATTTATAGTAAATATGTATTTAACCAGTTGTCTTTTTGTAGTGAATAAAGTTGCTGGATCTCGAAGAAAATATGCCAAATATTTCTATGTAAACTTCAAGAAATAATTCTGCTTAAAAAATAATAAAGCATTTCTCACTCATTCATTATCTAGACCGATTCCTAATTATTTCCTAACCACTATAAAGAGTTTCTAGATCATCTTTGAAAATGAGCAGGAAACCAGTTGTCCTGTCTTTGCTCCCCAAATAATCTTGAATTTCCAACATTCATAATTATTTTAGTTTAGCCTTCAGAGCCATTGTAGAAAATGTTGAATTTTGTATAAAAAATATTCAGCACACACTGAAAAAAAGCCTTAGGAGAGGCAAGTGTGGTGCACAGTACAGGGTAAATAGTGATAGTCAGTGAGGATCCCTAAAGATCCAATATACCGGCACAGCACAAGGAATTATCATCTAAACGTTTTTTATTGGGTCCATTATGCGAACATATGCCCGACGTCTCGGGGTCCCCAGGTATATATATATATTATATATATATATGTGTGTGTGTGTGTGTGTGTGTGTGTGTGTGTGTGTGTGTGTGTGTGTGTGTGTGTGTGTATGTATATATATATATATATATATATATATATATTTATATATATATATATATATAAATATATATATGCCTAATCATTTCATAACCACTATACAGAGTTTCTAGGTGATCTTTCAAAATGTTCAAGGGAGGGGGATGGGTGCTCCAAAGTCAGTGGACATTCCAGAATATCCAAAGTATAGGTCTTCAGTAATAAACAGGACTGGTAAACGGACTGAAACATGGAGTGGGTGAACTAAGAGATGTGATATGTGAGTGACCCATAAACACATAAGTCTCCTGAAGGTGACCAACCATTGCACCTAAAAGGTACTCTAGTGACCCCTCATTGGAGACTAACAGTGCTAAAATCGTACCCAACTATAATAATCACACATTAATAATAAACTCTTACCCACTCCAACTGTAGAGCAGAATCCGTTGTAGTCCTTTCCCAGGGGCGTGCAGATCCATTGGTTACAGTCCAGTCAAAAGAAGAGAAAAAGATGCACTGACAGGAAGCCAGGTGGTGTTAAATAAAAAATCTATTTATTCAGTATGGCTTCGGATGGTCCAAAACGCATAGGAGGTACTGGTTCACCCCCTGGGGGTATGTTTTTTGTTACGAAGCTATACTGAATAAATAGATTTTTTATTTAACACCACCTGACTCCCTGGCAGTGCATCTTTTTCTCTTCTTTTGACTGATCTTTCAAAATGTGCAGGAAGTCAGTTCCCCTGATTTTGTTCCCCAAATAATCCTGAATTTCATACATTCATAATTATTTTAGTTTAGTCTTTCAAACCATTGTAAGGAAATGTTGAATCCTGTATAAAAACACACCATTGGGAGAAGTTACACTTTTTTAAAAGTATGTGATACATATCATTATTTTACACAGGCCTTTCCAATCTGAATGCAGTGTTTGTGTTACAGAAATAGGTAACATGACAAGGTCACTGATATACTCTTTGGCTCCCATTGGTCACGTACTCCATGTTTCCATGTTGTGATCAATAGGTACAAATAGACGTAGGTGGAAAGATGTTTGGTTGGTAGAGGTAGAGTATAAATACCAGACCTTTCTCCATTAAAAAATCCTCTTGACCAGATAGTCACCATGAAGTTCCTGCTGATCTGTGTGTTGCTGGGAGCAGCTGGTGAGTCTTATTACTGAGAATATGTTGCAGTAATATATCATGCACAGCTATCTCTCACTGTTCTTCTAACTATACAACTTTCTCTGCAAACTTCTCTATCACCTGTTTGCCAAACTGTTCTCAGACTGCTGTATCTTTGATAGATATTCCCACTGCTGCTCTCCTTTGTGGAGGATGTATATTTATTTTTTTCTCTTTCCCTAGAAGGCGCACAGCTTTCTCCCCACATAAATATTCTCTTGGTATGGGATAAACATCTATCTTTTACTCTGTACCTCGCCTCTGTAAATAGCACATTTTTTTCTTGCTCTGCTCTTCTCTCTGTATAAGATGCAGAAGTATCCCTTGCTCTCCCAATGTAGGGAATACAATGGATAGTGTGTTCCCTCACATTGAAAATCAATATTTTTTGTTAATTTATCTCCCAGCTGCTTTCCCCATTGATGATGATGATAAGATCGTGGGAGGTTACACCTGTGCCAAGAACTCTGTCCCCTTCCAGGTGTCCCTGAACTCTGGTTATCATTTCTGTGGAGGGTCCCTGATTAACAACCTGTGGGTTGTGTCTGCTGCTCACTGCTACAAATCGTAAGTAATGAGGGTTATTTAAGTATATTTAATATATATTTTTGGCACGCACTGGTGGCCCATAGGGCACCCCCAGATCCCAGGCATGTCAGAATTAGCCTATCATCCCCACAAGTAATTCCAGCAATAATGCTAAAAACACCTTGTTATGTGTCTAATACCTTTGTGCTTAAGTCTTTAGTTCCCTGTTTGTAGTCCCAAATTCTAGTAGCCGTATTGGTCCGGAAGAAATTAAATGCAGGTTAAGTCTCTGATATATTTTACCGGCCAACGTTCAAGTTCTTCATAGATGAAATTATAGTGTAAATACTGATTAAAACCTCATGCTGTAGGTCCTGTGTGAGTCACTGCCCTTTCAGATTACCCTACTAATCTTGCTTGTAGGAGTATCCAGGTCAGACTTGGAGAACACAACATCTTTGTGAATGAAGGAACTGAGCAGTTCATCAACTCTGCCAAAGTCATCAGACATGCCAGCTACAACTCCAGGACCCTGGACAATGACATCATGCTGGTCAAGCTTGCCTCTGCAGCCTCTCTGAACTCCTATGTGAATGCTGTGGCTCTTCCCACTGGCTGTGCAAGTGCTGGCACCAGCTGCCTGATCTCTGGCTGGGGGAACACACTCAGCAGTGGAAGTGAGTCAACAGAACATCTCATTATAAAAACCTAATCTGACAGGTGCCCTGTTATAAACAGATTACTTTTCAGCCCAATCGGTCCCATGTAAGGGGGACAATCTTCTTAAAAGTATATCTTCTTACATGCTCATGTTCCATTCTAATGGGGAATTCCAGTAATAAGAATGGCAGCCTCACCAAACACTATATTCCTTTCATCAACAGTCTACTCTATGGAAGATTTATCCTGGGAATAAGCCCTCTCCTTTTAAGAACATTTCCCCAATACTTTGTGTGAGGGAATCCCGCTATATAGAAAAGACCCTCTTGAATGACACACTCTCAAAAAGGTTCCTTTCACTTTAAGACAGGCCTGCACAACTCCAGTCCTCGAGGGCCGCAAACAGGCAAGGTTTTCAGGATATCCCTACTTCAGCACAGATGGCTCAATTAGTGGCTCAGTATGACTGAGCCACTAATTGAGCCAGCTGTACTGATTTAGGGATATCCTGAAAACCTGACCTGTTTGCTGCCCTCAGGGACTGGAGTGGTGTAGGCTTGCTTTAAGGGGACGTCTTTATTGCAATATGTTTTAATTAATCCTTCTTGTGTTTGTAGGTAATTACCCAGATCTCCTGATGTGTGTGAATGCTCCCATCCTGACTACTACCCAGTGCAACAATGCCTACCCAGGGGAGATCACCAACAACATGATCTGTGTGGGCTACGTTGAAGGTGGCAAGGATTCCTGCCAGGTAATGTATCCTCTCCTCTGTCCTCTCTGGCTCTCACTGCTACCTAATAACTAGCAAGTCTCTGTCTCTCTTTGTAATACCCAAAGATTGCCAGCACTGGGATAGTGTTAATTGTCTATGAGGATCATAACTGAGCCCAACCTGGGCCGGCGCAAGGGTTTCATGCGCCCTAGGCGAAACTTTAAATTTGCGCCCTTGTTGTATTCTCACCTGTGCTGGCCGCCTCCATTCTGCTTCTCCTTCAAAATCGAGCGTCAAATGACGAAGCGAACGTCACAACCTACGTCACACTGCATCTTATTGCCATGGTAACGAGATGCCATGTGATGTTACGTTGGTGACGTATTTGGCATCATTTGATGCTCGATTTTAAATGAGAAGCAGGGCTGCAGGCACAGGCAAGTGCCCAATGGCGGCAGATTTGTAAATCTGCCGCTAGGAGTAGCTATAGGGGTTGCAGGGGGTGTGATTACTATTAATGCGCCCCTAGGAACTTTGCGTCCTAGGCGACCACCTAGGTTTGTCTAATGGATGGGCAGCCCTGCCCCCCACAATTTTATTGGTCTACTCAACTTTGGCTCTTTGTTCTTATTCTGTTCAGTAAAAGGCTTCTCTGTGAAGATGTTTGATGTTTTCTTGACCTGTAACAATCTGTTTCTATTCTCATCAGGGTGACTCTGGTGGACCCGTGGTGTGTAACGGTGAGCTTCAGGGGGTCGTCTCATGGGGCTATGGCTGTGCACAGAGGAACTATCCCGGGGTGTACACCAAAGTCTGCAACTACGTGTCTTGGATCCAGAGCACCATGTCTTCCAACTAAAACCTTTCATCAGATTCACCCTCTTTCTTCTCAGATACCGTACTTGTGTTTTTTCATCTCTTACTCTCACTGGTTACTACTACTACTGCTGCTTCTACTACAACTACTACAACTACTACTACTACTACAGAGCTTTGTATTGAACGATGCTTGAATAAACGGTTTAACTCAGTAACTGGTGTATGAGTCTTCCTGAATATGTTCAGCTTACTGTATTTCTGAGCTGTTAAGTAGTTGCAGTAACTGTTTGTTAGGTTATCAGTCTCAAGTTATCATATAGGAATTAGTAACAACCTATATATAAAATCCAGCTAGAAAATGTGTGTAGGGATATGCTATAAAACACCAAATATCGGTGAGATTGAGGAAGCTATAATACTTTTGCAAATGGAGAAGGCATTAAAACTGGGTCATGTTTGCAGTATGGGTGATTTTAATTATCCAGACATAGACTGGGGCAATGAGATTAGCATTACAAGAAAATGAAACAGGTTTTGGGGGTGCTTATAGACAATTATATGACCCAAATTATTGAAGAACACACCAGGAGAGGGGCAATACTGGATTTGGTAATATCAAACAATGTAGAAGTAATAACACATATTCAAGTCCTGGAACCTTTGGGCAACAGAAATCATAACATGGTCTCATTTGAATTAAATTATCAAAAAACAAATTACTTGGTTCAACAAAGACTAAAAAAAACTTTAGAAAAGCAGTTTTTAATAAACTGAGGGCTAATCTACATGTAATACACTGGGATGATGTTTTTGCAGGGAAAAATGTAGAAGATAAATGGGCAGTCTTTAAAACATTGTTTGAAAAGCACACTCATCAGTGTATACCCTAGGGTAATAAGCATAAAAGAAATAACTAAAAAAACAAAAAAAAAACAATGTGGCTAAATAAACAGGTAGGGGAGGAAATGGACAAGAAGAGGAAGGCGTTTAGATTCTTTAAGTCAGAAGGGACCGAGGCAGCGTATCAAAATTATAAGGAATGTAACAAAAATTGCAAAAGGGGAATCAAATGAGCAAAACTGGAAAATGAAAAAAGGATTGCAATAGAAAGTAAGATCAACCCTAAAAAGTTGTTTAAGTACCTTAATAACAAAAAAATGAGAAAAGAAAATAAAGGACCCTTTCAGTGTGAGATGGGCAGGCAGATTATTGGAGATAAGGAAAAAGCAGAGGTATTAATCAAATTCTTTGCCTCTGTGTTTACCAGGGAAGAATCAATTTCAATAGTAATGCCGCAGGAGGAAGCCACAACCTCCATATTACTGAACAATTGGTTAACTGAGGTAGAAGTTCATAAGCGGCTTGAAAAAATGTAAGTAAATAAGGCACCTGGCCCCGATGGTATACATCCAAGAGTTCTCAAGGAGTTAAATTCAGTAATAGCGAAACCATTACATTTAATATTCAAGGACTCCATTTCCACAGGCTCAGTATCACAAGATTGGCGTAAAGCAGATGTGGTGCCTATATTTAAAAAGGGAGCTAGATGACAACTGGGGAATTACAGACCTGTAAGCCTGACCTCAAAAGTGGGGAAACTACTTGAAGTTTAATACGGGATAATATTCAGGAATACCAAATGAAAAACAAAATCATTAGTAGTAGTCAGAATGGATTAATGAAAGATAGATCATGCCAAACTAACCTTATTTGTTTCTTTGAGGAGGTAAGTAGGAATTTAGACCAGGGTAATGCAGTTGATGTGGTCTACTTAGATTTTGCAAAAGCTTTTGATACGGTTCCACACAAGAGGTTGGTGTACAAAATAAATCAAATTGGACTCAGTAATAATGTCTGCACCTGGATTAAAAACTGGTTGAAGGATTGACAACAGAGGGTTGTCATAAATGGAACTTTTTCAGGTTGGGCTAAAGTCGTCAGGTATCGGTACTGGGACCCCTGCTTTTTAACTTGTTTATTAATTACATTGAAGTATTTAACTATGTATTTTGTCACATTGGATGTAGCATTGAGTATTTTTGTCTTTTATTTTATACATTTGGCCACGCTCTGAAGCAGTCAAAACAAGTCAAAGTTTTTCTCACATCCTACATACTTTTTTCCAAGATGTACGTGGTTAGGTATTTTAGTCTTTCCTGATAAGTTATGATGCAGACAATGCCAAATTTAAACTGCTCTTTTTCACAAAACCTCTATTTTCTGTCCTTCTGCAGATATGTTCAATAGAACTAAGTGCAAGTTGAAAAAATATATATCAATCTGGCGCTCAAGAATTACATCCCTATATAAACAAGTGTATAAATAATAATAATTAAGTGATACTAATACAAACACATGCGAATGCAGCTTAACCCAGTGGGGGGTCGTACTCTCGATCCCGTGGACGTGGAAGGGGTGAAGATCATCGGGAAGCGCAAAATCATGTAAAACAGAAGAAATTTTCTGATGGTGCAGTATTGTGATATTAATAAATAAATATTTACAGTGCAGTGTGCTATGTACTCACAAGTGTATGGTGAGTAATGTTCCCATAAAGGTATCTTTCAGGGACAGCCCGTCTGCCCGTGGTATAAGTGGGTCTGTGTACGTGGGTGGATGCTGAGGACCTTAGGTAACAAATAAGGAAACGGACATAGTGCAGACTGTACAAAATTCTATTAAAATTGTAAGTGAAAGTACAATACACTCACAATGTGTTAAAAGAATACAAGCGTTTTGATCACATATCGGATCTCAGTGCAAGGCAGCTGTATCAGTCCCCCCTCCGCCTCGGCGTGCGTTTCACTGATGCGTCTCACCCAAACCGGAAACCGGAAGTGACGTCATCTGCTCTGGGGGACTCCGATCCTATAGTGGTCTTCTCTCATCAGGATTCACTCTACGCGTTTCTCCGTATTGCGGTTTCATCAGGAGTGTCACACTCCTGATGAAACCGCAATACGGAGAAACACGTAGAGTGAATCCTGATGAGAGAAGACCACTATAGGATCGGAGTCCCCCAGAGCAGATGACGTCACTTCCGGTTTCCGGTTTGGGTGAGACGCATCAGTGAAACGCACGCCGAGGCGGAGGGGGGACTGATACAGCTGCCTTGCACTGAGATCCGATATGTGATCAAAACGCTTGTATTCTTTTAACACATTGTGAGTGTATTGTACTTTCACTTACAATTTTAATAGAATTTTGTACAGTCTGCACTATGTCCGTTTCCTTATTTGTTACCTAAGGTCCTCAGCATCCACCCACGTACACAGACCCACTTATACCACGGGCAGACGGGCTGTCCCTGAAAGATACCTTTATGGGAACATTACTCACCATACACTTGTGAGTACATAGCACACTGCACTGTAAATATTTATTTATTAATATCACAATACTGCACCATCAGAAAATTTCTTCTGTTTTACATGATTTTGCGCTTCCCGATGATCTTCACCCCTTCCATGTTCAATAGAACTGACAGCAGTTTGAGTGTGGAACAACGTAAGGATCTACAAAGCAGTATTAGCACCACACTCTTTCTACTGCTAATAATACAGATAAATGTAAGGTTATGCAATTGAAAAAAAAAGAATAAATAGGAGACTTAAAAATTAAATGGGGATAAATGAGGAGAATCCTTGATGGAGGAGGATGTAGAAAGCAAGCGTACAAGATCTTATCTTTCATTAAAGAGGCAATGGATGGAAGGGAAGTAAACATAATTATACCCCTTTATAAAGCCTTATATAACAAGATAACTATTCATCCCAAGGGCAGTACAAAGGACACGGGGTCAAACCTTAAGGTTGGAGGAAAGGAGATTTCACCAGCAACAAAGGAAAGGGTTCTTTACAGTAAGGCAGTTACAATGTGAAATTCATTACCCACAGAGACTGTGATGGGAGATACAATATATTTGTTCAAAAAAAAATTGTACATCTTATTAGAAAGGAAAGGTATACATGGATATACCAAATAAGTAAACATGGGAAGTATGTTGATCCAGGGAATAGTCCGATTGCCAATTCTTGGAGTCGGGAAGGAATTTATTTTTCCCCTTATGAGATATCATTGGATGTTATGTCACTGGGATTTTTTATTTGCCTTCCTCTGGATCAATAAGTAAAAATAGATATAGGATAAAGTATCTGTTGTCTAAATTTAGCATAGGTTGAACTTGATGGCCGCACGTCTTTTTTCAACCTCATCTACTATGTAACTATGTAGCAATGTGACAAAATACATATATAAATACTTCAATGTTAGTATTCTCATGAGTAAGGATCATTTAGTTAAACAATTTGGCCAAAGTGCTATAAGCCTGCAGCCACTTCCCTGCATGATCAGTATGTAGGTCCTAACACTACCTGGGAAAATTCCCATTTCCTCTGCTGGAGGGAGAATGGCCACATGAAAAAACATGTTACTTAAAAAGTGGGATAGGGTGAGCTTAAACCCTGGGAGGAGGGACCACTAAACTCCAATGAACTGATATCAGTTGAAAATGAAAATTAATAAATACACAATCCCAGCAAGCTCTAACCCCTAGAACCCACCACATCATTATATATATATATATATATACTGTATATATATATATATATATATATATATATATATATATATATATATATATATATATATATATATATATATATATATATATTAGTGGGCCCTCCTACCAGGGTTTAAGCTCACCCCACTTTTAAGTAGCCATTTTTTTCATGTTTTCTGCAGGACAGATCCACTGAGGCCTCCAGCAGAGGTGAATGACAATTTCACAGGTAGTGTTAGAGTAAAAAGGCAAAAATTGCCAAAAAAGTTGCCGCACCACTTGAGAAAAAAGCAAAGAGGGTGAAAAATAACAAATTTTTTGAGGACAAAAAATGGAGAAAATCACATTGTCATTCGTAAATTCATCAAAGGTTTTCTCACATTCTAACATACTTTTTTCCAAGATGTACGTGGTTAGGATATTTTAGTCTTTCGTGATACAGTAAGTGTTATAATGCAGACAATGCAACATTTAAGCTGCTCTTTTTCACACCACCTCGATTTTCTGTTTTTCTGCAGAGATGTTCAGTAGAACTGACATTACTTTAGGTGTGGTCTAACGTAAGGATCTACAAAGCAGTATTAGCACCACAGTCTTTCTACTGCTAATAATACAGATAAATGTAAGATTATGCAATTGGAAAACAAGAATAAACAGGCAACTTACAAATTAAATGAGGATAAATTGGGAAAATCCTTGATGAATTTAGGAGTGCCTGTGGACAGCAGGCTTACAAGATCTTATCTTGCATTAAAGGGCCAATGGACAGAAGGAAAGTTAACATATGTATGCCCCTTTATAAAGCATTAGTAAGACCACACCTTGAATATGGAGTACAATTTTGGGCACCGCTCCTTATAAATGACATTATGGAACTTGAGTAAGTGCAGAGAAGAGCCACCAAATTAATAAACTGGATGGACAATCTGACTTATGAGGAGAGACTAGCTAAATTAGATTTATTTACATTAGAAAAGAGGTGCCTAAGAGGGGATATGATAACTATGTACAAATATATTTGGGGACAGTACAAGGAGCTTACAAAAGAATTGTTCATCCCACGGGCAGTACAAAGGACACGGGTCATCCCTTAAGGTTGGAGGAAAGGAGATTTCACCAGCAACAAAGGAAAGGGTTCTTTACAGTAAGGGCAGTTAAAATGTGGAATTCATTACCCATGGAGACTGTGATGGCAGATACAATAGATTTGTTTAGAAAACGGTTGGACATCTTTTTAGAAAGAAAAGATATACAGGGATATACCAAATAAGTAAACATGGGAAGGCTGTGGATCCAGGGAGTAAAATCCAGGGTCCAGGTGATCCAGGGATAAAAAAAGCATTTCTCATTCTACCTGTATTAAGGCCTAATCATTTCATAACCCCTATACAGAGTTTCTAGATGATCTTTAAAAATGTGCAGGAAGTCAGCTCCCCTGACTTTGCTACACAAATAATCCTGAATTTAACACAATTATAATTATTTTAGTTTAGTCTTTCGAGCGATTGTAAGGAAATTTTGAATCCTGTATAAAAACACACTATTGGGAGAAGTTACAGTATTTTTTAAATGTATGTGATACATATCATTATTTTACACAGGCCTTTCCAATCTGAATGCAGTGTTTGTGTTACAGAAATAGGTAACATGACAAGGTCACTGATATACTCTTTGGCTCCCATTGGTCACATACTCCATGTTTCCATGTTGTGATCAATAGGTACAAATAGATGTAATGGACAGAGGTTTGGTTGGTAGAGGTAGAGTATAAATACCAGACCATTCTCCATTAAAAAACACCTCTTGACCAGACAGTCACCATGAAGTTCCTGCTGATCTGTGTGTTGCTGGGAGCAGCTGGTGAGTCTTATTACTGATAATATGTTGCAGTAATATATCATGCACAGCGATCTCTCACTGTTCTTCTAACTATACAACTTTCTCTGCAAACTTCTCTATCACCTGTTTGCCAAACTGTTCTCAGAATACTGTATCTTTGATACCTATCCCACTGCTGCTCTCCTTTGTGTAGGAGGTATATTTATTTTTTTCTATCTCCACACATCAATATTCTCTTGGTATAGGATAAACATCTATCTTTTACTCTGCTCCTCACCTCTGTAAATAGCACATTTATTTCTTGCTCTGCTCTTCTCTCTGTTTAAGATGCAGAATTATTCCTTGCTCTCCCAGTGTAGGGAATACAGTGGATATTGTGTTCTCTCACGTTGAACATCAGTAATGGTTGTCCATTTCTCTCCCAGCTGCTTTCCCCATTGACGATGATGATAAGATCGTGGGAGGTTACACCTGTGCCAAGAACTCTGTCCCCTTCCAGGTGTCCCTGAACTCTGGTTACCATTTCTGTGGAGGGTCCCTGATTAACAACCTGTGGGTTGTGTCTGCTGCTCACTGCTACAAATCGTAAGTAATGAGGGTTGTTTAAGGGCATTTAATATATATTTTTTATCGCCTAATGGTGGCCCATAGGGCACCCCCAGATCCCAGGCATGTCAGAATTACAGTAGGCTGTCATCACCACAAGTAATTCCAGCAATAATGCTAAAAACACCTTGTTATGTGTAGCATATCTTTGTGCTCATTGTACGTGTTTTGTGCCCTGTTGTAGTTCAAAGTTCTAGTAGCCGCATTGGTCCGGGAGAAATTAAATGTAGGTTTATTCTCTGATATATTTTAGCGGACAACATTCAAGTTCTTCATAGATGAAATTATAGTGTAAATACTGATTAAAACTTCATGCTGTAGGTCCTGTGTGAGTCACTGCCCTTTCATATTACCCTACTAATCTTGCTTGTAGGAGTATCCAGGTCAGACTTGGAGAACACAACATCTTTGTGAATGAAGGAACCGAGCAGTTCATCAACTCTGCCAAAGTCATCAGACATGCCAGCTACAACTCCAGGACCCTGGACAACGACATCATGCTGGTCAAGCTTGCCTCTGCAGCCGCTCTGAACTCCTATGTGAATGCTGTGGCTCTTCCCACTGGCTGTGCAAGCGCTGGCACCAGCTGCCTGATCTCTGGCTGGGGGAACACACTCAGCAGTGGAAGTGAGTCAACAGAACATCTCATTATAAAAACCTGCTCTGACAGGTGCCCTGTTATAAACAGATTACTTTTCAGCCCAATAGGTCCCATGTAAGAGGGACAATCTTCTTAAAAGTATATCTTCTTACATGCTCAATATTCCATTGTATTGGGAATCCCTGTAATAAGAATGCAGCCTCACCAAACACTATATTCCTTTCATCAACAGTCTACTCTATGGAAGATTTATCCTGGGAATAAGCCCTCTCCTTTAAAGAACATTTCCCCATTACCTTGTGTGAGGGAATCCCGCTATATAGAAGAGACCCTCTTGAATGACACACTCTCAAAAGGGTTCCTTTCACTTTAAGGGAACGTATTTATTACAATATGTTTGACTTAATCCTCCTTGTGTTTGAAGGTAATTACCCAGATCTCCTGATGTGTGTGAATGCTCCCATCCTGACTACTACCCAGTGCAACAATGCCTATCCAGGGGAGATCACCAACAATATGATCTGTGTGGGCTACGTTGAAGGTGGCAAGGATTCCTGCCAGGTAATGTATCCTCTCCTCTGTCCTCTCTGGCTCTCACTGTTACCTAATAACTAGCAAGTCTCTGTCTCTCTTTGAAAAACCCATAGTACGCCAGTTCTCGGATTATTTATGAGGTTCATACCTGAGCCCCAAAGATGTTATTGGTCTACTCAACTTTGGCTTTTTGTTCTTATTCTGTTCAGTAAAAGGCTTCTCTGTGAAGATGTTTGATGTTTTCTTGACCTGTAACAATCTGTTTCTATTCTCATCAGGGTGACTCTGGTGGACCCGTGGTGTGTAACGGTGAGCTTCAGGGGGTCGTCTCATGGGGCTACGGCTGTGCACAGAGGAACTATCCCGGGGTGTACACCAAAGTCTGCAACTACGTGTCCTGGATCCAGAGCACCATGTCTTCCAACTAAAACCTTTCGTCAGATTCACCCTCTTTCTTCTCAGATACAGTACTTGTGTTTTTTCATCTCTTACTCTCACTGGTTACTACTATTACTACTACAGAGCTTTGTATTGAATGAGGCTTGAATAAAAGGTTAAATTCAGTAACTGGTGTATGAGTCTTCCTGAATATGTTCAACTTGCTGTATTTCTGATCTGTTACGTAGTTACAGTAACTGTAACTTAGGTTATCAGTCTCAAGTGTATAATATAGGAATTCCATGATACATTAGTAACAACCTATATATAAAACCCCGTCACTGTCTTAACTTTGTGCATTGAGAAAGTCTATTAGCACAAAACAGTAATCTGCTGGCTGCCTAACACACCGTTGATTCTTTCCTCTAAAGATGTACATGACAAAGCAGCTCAGTTAGCACACTGTAACATTGTATTCCATGACTTTATAATTGAGCATTAATAAATGGGGTTTTCTGTTTTGTACTTTAGTAATATCCTAATTTCTGTACTGTGAAATAATAATATATAAAGCGGATGTACTGTAAAGTAACAGGACTACAGAACACTGTAATAAATCAAAGGAATTGTACTAAAACACAGAAAAGGGTTGTATTCCTGTTACACTATACAGGTTTTCATTGAAGTTGGGGGTGGATTTGGAGCTTTTTTGGCTACTTAAAGAAACTGTTTCTATCATTAGTACAAGTATTTACGTGAATATGATATTTGTTAGAAAGCCAGGAGATGGTATGTTTCGGGTTGACTCTTATAGTAAATATTTGTAGGGTTTCACTTGAAAGAAATCCCCTAGGTAGAGATGTAAATGTGGCAATGCTGTCAGATATGAAAGGTTTTAATATTGAAAAGGTCCATTTGGGCAGAATATGTATGTATATCTTTATTTCTATAGCTGCATCCATACACATAGCGCTTCAGAGCAGTAATACACGTGACCTAATATTATAACACATAATAGGAATTAGCACTTCAGACATAAAAGTAACATTATGAAAAGAAGTCCCTGCCTCCAAGAGCTTACAATTTAAGAGTGGAGTTCAGTGGACGAGGTGATGGAAAAAGGTTGGAAGAAATTACTGTAGGTGTTTCATAAGTAGCCAGTAAGGGGGTAAGAGAAGCAGCTGAGGGTAATCTGAGACTGAGCAGGAGACTTCCCCAGACTTTCATTTCCTGCTATCTACAGTACTCTGTAAAATGTGGAGCTGGAGTACATTAATTATTTCTCTCATATCAGGCAGCAACAAAAGGACAAAATAAAGTGCCCGTAAACATGAACAATTGTATATATATAAAGAATAAATAATTAAGTTAATGCGCATATATTATATAGGTTAATATTTTCTCCCAAAAATGTATGTAGAAAGTATGTTTCTTTGTTAGATAGTGGAGTGGAAATGGGAGAGAATGACATGAAGCTTGGTATAACCACATAGAACATGAAAGAAACAAAGAAGAAAAACGAATAACATCTCAAACACGTGTACCAGTCAAATACTGTCCTTAAACCTTGTCACAAGAATGTTATATGCTATTCTCAAAAGTGTCAATACAATTGCTATTGAACTGAAATTCTGTCACGTTGTACTTTATTTGATGATGAAATAAAATCATAGTATTATTTTTGTTATCTTCTGTGCGTCTGGATTCTTCTACATAAACTCTCACTGTGTGTACAGAACATTCTAACCCTCACATGTCTCTTTTTCATATGTGCAGAGCGTTCGAAACCTCTCAGGTATCTTCTTAATGTGTTCAGAATTTTCCAAATCTCAGTGGTCTCTCCTTTTGGCATAAATAAGAGTTATGGAATCAAGAATGTACAGATGTGAGCAACTGTTTTAAGGATTTTTGTAAAGAACAATGTTCGATGAAGGAGATAGTTGGTTAAGTGGCTAGTGGTGAAGTCTTGTGAGAGCGGCACCCTTATTGGAAGAACATAGCCCATAACATGGGTCCTCCCTGTTCCCTTGGGCACCACCCGATTAGATTTTTCATGAGTGCTGTCTAGTACATTTTATAGCCCATAACATGTTCATCTAACAAGATGACACATATGGACAGAGAGAAATCCTGCCTATATCAGAGCATCTAAAGGCAAAAATACCCAATGCTACATCCAATGATCAACCCTAAAAAGTTCTTTAAGTACCTTAATAACAAAAAAATGAGAAAAGAAAATATAGGACCCTTGCAGTGTGAGATAGGCAGGCAGATTAATGGAGATAAGGAAAAAGCAGAGATATTAAACACATTCCTCGTCTCTGTGTTTACCAGGGAAGAAAAAATGGGGAATAAACCCCAAATCCTGATGCTGCAACTAGAGCAAATCGTCCTTTTAATCCATAGTACACAGAGATAGAAGCAACTAAAGCCTGAATAAAAGCAATTAGTCCACTGTAAATGATCCAAGCGGGACCGGACTAACTCAGGGTGGGGGACTATAAAGCAGAAACACTGGTAGAAGTATGAAAGGTCACGCAAAAAACGTGACCCAGAATAAGTCACAGAATCCAGTAACTGCTATCCTCTCTCACACCCTGTGTACCACGCTACATAAATCAGCTGGCAAGTTCTCACAGTATGATGATTGAACTGCCGGGTGATGCCGATATAAAAACAGCGTTGCTCCAAGCTCAGGTTGTCTCGGCGTGCTCCTGCCAATAGCTTTAGTATAGAAGAGGAAAAACAGAGTCTGGGCGGTCACTGCTCTCCATAAACAATCAAAGCCCAATTAGTAAAAGAAAAAAGCTTTATTTAATAAAAAATAGACATAAGTAGAGGGTAGAAAAAAACCTCTTACGCGTTTCATCCTGACAAAAGGACTTTATCATAGAGTACAAAAAACTTTACACACAGCTGATCTCTATATAGGCAATGACACGATCTGATAGGACAAAGACAAAACGTATGCATGCAGCACATCTGATGGATAATGAGTTAGTCAAAAGATCTGTGCTGCAATGACTTGTCGTGCACACCTATACAGAGACTGCTATGTGTAACAGACATACAACGTTGCTTAAAGAAACATAATATACAAAAATAAGATATTTTAATCAAACAATTTAAAAACACAAAAAGTATATATACAAACAACAGATACTAAAATAACCCTACATGACGTCAAAGACTAAAGACAAAATGAATGGAAAAATAATTAAATATAACTTTAAATTAATATAACATAAGAAGTAATAATAACTAAATCAAATAGGAATATAATATGATACACAATCCCAAATATCTTAAGTATATATGAATGGATGAAATAATCAAACAGAGAACTAATGTACCGATAGACATATAAAGGAATACCATGTACCCTGAACACTCCCCATGGGCAGCCTCAAGTTGACAAAAAATATTTGAGCTCCCAATCTATGTTAATACCTGAGGGATGAAGAGTATTCAAGGTATATATCCAGTACATTTTTGTTTATTTAATGTATTTTCCCTATCACCACCCCTTGGGTGACAGGAAATGTGTTCAATGGCGGAATATGAAAAATTCTCTATTCCGCCCATTGGACACATAGAAAAGTGTCTAGACACTGGATGTAAAACATCTTCCTTTTTTATCAGTCGTACATGTTCCGCTATTCTGCACTTAAAAGGTCTAATAGTGAGACCTATATATTTTTTCTCGCATCCACAGCATAAAAGATATATCACAAAACATGTGTTACAATTCAAAAAACTTTTGATATAAATTTTTCTTCTATTCTCATTATTAAATATAAAAGTAATAGAATGAGCATATTTGCACATAGAACAATTACTGCTGGCAAATAAGCCTTTAGGTATGCCTTTAACCTGGGGATAACTTGAACGGGAATCAAACAGGCTAAGTAACAAATAAGAGGCAAGTGTCTTAGCCTTTCTATATATAAACCTCGGCCCCCCCTGAACGTAACCAGAAATGTCCTTATCTAATGACAAAGTTTGCCAATGCTTAAGAACTATGTCACGAATAGACATAGATTGTCGATTATATGTGGTTATAAACAATGGATATTTATTGTCATTTTCTGAATAAGGCCGGGTCTTACTCTTACGGACCCCTTGTTTTCTCTATTTAATAAGAGACTTCCTATCAATTGAATCCACATAATCAAAGGCTTCTAGAATATCCGTATTGCTATAGCCTCTAGCTATAAATCTCTCTGCCATTTCTCTTGACTGAAGAAGAAACACGTCATTGTCAGAGCATAATCTCTTTAACACAATATATTGAGCTTTAGGGATGCTTTTAACAAGTGGACGTGGATGGCAACTTTGAGCACAAAGGAGAGTATTCCTAGAATTGGCTTTTCTGAAAATGTCAGTTTGAATGGTCATATCATTGTCAATATACAGGAGCAAATCTAAATAGTTAACGTGATGTATATTGTGTTCAAAAGTGAATCTAATATTTCAATCATTCATATTAAGTTGATCCATAAACGAAATCAATGATTGTTCATCTCCATCCCACACCATTATAAGGTCATCAATATATCTCTTAAAAAATATAATATTAGTGCAAAATAAATTATTGCTTTGATAAATAAATTATGCTTCCCATAAACCCATAATTAACTTTTCATATGACGGTGCAAAACTCGTGCCCAATGCTGTGCCTAATTTTTGTAAATAAAATTGTGTATCAAACAGAAAATAATTGTGCGTGAGTAAAAGAGTGATAGATTCCAAAAGAAAAGTGCAATGTGAAACAGAAAGTTCAGATAAATCCAAAAAATTACGTATAGCTGAAAGTCCATGTTTGTGCTCTATAATAGGGTAAAGTGAGACCACATCTAGTGTGACCCACCTGTACTCTTTTTTCCAAATTAAGTTCTGTAAACTGACAATGAGATCCGCAGTATCCTTAATATATGAAGGCAGAATTGAAACTGTAGGTTGCAAAAAGCTGGCCACATACCACGATAACCCATCTCCCAAAGATCAAATACTCGCAACTACAGGCCGACCTGGAGGGTCGACCAGCGATTTATGGATCTTTGGGAGATGGTAGAATACCGGAATCACGGGATGTGGACAGCTCAGAAATTCACACTCTTTATTGTTAATAACAGCCAAAATTTTACCCAAACCAATAAGTTCGTTAAGTTCTAAAAGAAATTTGGATGTAGGATCTCCTTTAAGAAGCTGATAATTTGTTACATCACTCAGTTGCCCAAGTGCCTCACATTTATATTAATCGGTGGACAACACCACAAGGACACCCCTTTTATCAGCCTTTCTCAATACAATGCCATGATTCTTCTTTAAACAGTCAAGTTGTTGAATCTCAGTATAAGTGAGATTATTAGCATGTACATGTGAGTAAGAGAAACCCTTGGCTAGTAGTCTTAAATCTCGTTCAACTAATCTTTCAAAGTTGGTTATAAAAGGACCTCTACTAGAATTGGGACAAAAAATTGATTTTTTTCTTAAATCTGAGTCCTGATGACCAAAAAATGGCTGAGAAAAAGTATTGAGTGGTTCACCCTGTTGTTCTAATAATGCATTCATATCAGACAACGCACAACATTCCTGAAAATTAAAGTTGTTAGTTGATAAATCCAATACAGAGTCACTCTCAGGGCTTTGTATCTCTATACTTAAATCATTTGCATTCAAACTTGATGTATCCAATCAACTTCTGGAAGAAAAACATTTTTTTAAAGTTATTTCCGCGTAAATTTTTGACTGATCAATAACTGTTTGAAAAAGATGAAAATCTTGAACTGGAGCAAATCCCAAGCCTCTATTGACTAATGATAACTTGTCCCAAGAAAGTTCCATTCCCGAAAGGTTAATGACGTTGTTATTATTAACATCTAGGCATATTTCTTCCTCTTGGATCTGCCTCATCCTTCCCCGTTTCCTCTTTGATCTTCTTGTTCTGTGTGTTTTTTTTTACCCGGTCTGAAAAAAAGTTGAAGAAGACTGGCTCGATGATTTAGAGGGTTTACTATAAGCAAATGATGTAGAAGGTCTATTATCACCCTTTGACATTCCACGATCTTCCCTTGTATAATCAGCTGATCCCTCAAATGACACTGAATGTGATCTAGATTCATGATCAGAGGTATCCGAATCAAAGCTAGAAGTATTCATTTGTCTATTCTTTAATATAGACTTATTAGGGGTTTATTAGGCTCCTCCCAGGATTTAAGCTCACCACACTTTTAAGTAGCATTTTTTTCATGTTCTTTTGCAGGGCAGGTCCACTGAGGCCGTTCTCCCTCCAGCAGAGGTGAATAAGAATTTTCACAGGTGGTGTTTGGACCTGCAAACTGGTCATGATGTGAAGTGGCTTCAAGATTATAACACTTTGGCCAAAAGGTTTAACTAAATGACCCTTACTCATGAGAATACTAACATGGAGGTAATTAACTATGTATTTTGTTACATTGGATGTAGCATTTAGTATTTTTGTCTTTTATTGTATAGATGTGGCCACGCTCAGTAGCACTCAAAGCAAGTCAAAGGTTTTCTCACATTCTACATACTTTTTTCCAAGATGTACGTGGTTAGGTATTTTAGTCTTTCTTGATAAGTGTTATGATGCAGACAATACAAAATGTAAGATGCTCTTTTTCACACCACCTCTATTTACTGTCCTTCTGCAGATATGTTCAGTAGAACTGACAATTACTTTAGGTGTGGTCTAACATAAGGATCTACAAAGGAGCATTATGCAATTGGAAAACAAGAATAAATAGGCGACTTACAAATTAAATGGGACTAAATTAGGAGAATCCTTGATGGTGAAGGATTTAGGAGTGCTTGTGGACAGCAGGCTTACAAGATCTTATCTTGCATTAAAGGGCCAATGGATGGAAGGGAAGTAAACATATTTATGCCCCTTTATAAAGCATTAGTAAGATCACACCTTGAATATGGAGTACAATTTTGGGCACCAATCCTAAGTAAAGACATTATGGAACTAGAGAGAGTGCAGAGAAGAGCCACCAAATTAATAAAGGGAATGGACAATCTGATTTATGAGGAGAGACTAGCTAAATTAGATGTATTTACATTAGAAAAGAGGCATCTAAGAAGGGATATGATAACTATGTACAAATATATTCGGGTACAGTACAAGGAGCTTACAAAAGAACTGTTCATCCCACGGGCAGTACAAAGGACTCGGGCCATCCCTTAAGGTTGGAGGAAAGGAGATTTCACAGCAACAAAGGAAAGGGTTCATTACAGTAAGGGCAGTTAAAATGTGGAATTCATTACCCATGGAGACTGTGATGGGAGATACAATAGATTTGTTTAGAAAAAAGTTGGACATCTTTTTAGATGGGAAAGGTATACAGGGATATACCAAGTAAGTATACATGGGAAGGATGTTGATCCAGGGATTAATCCGATTGCCAATTCTTGGAGTCAGGAAGGAATTTATTTTTCCCCTTCTGAGATATCATTGGATGATATGTCACTGGGGTTTTTTGTTTGCCTTCATCTGGAGTAATAAGTAAGTATAGATATTGGATAAAGCATCTGTTGGATAAATTTAGCATAGGTTGCACTTGATGGACGTACGTCTTTTTTCAACCTCATCTACTATGTAAAATCACAAATATAACCGCATCAAAAACCTAAGGACACAAATTCTGATCATTAACCACAAATAATCCAAAATAAAGGCAAATGGCGGTGCTATGGGAAAGAATATATGAACACACAAAAAAGACAGAAATCCCAACTAAAGCACTCTGATCAAGGAAAAGTATGAATATTAGTACAAAAGGGTTTATTAATCATGGACCAGAAAAACACATGAAACACAGTAAAAAAGACATACATATAAAAACAATACCAGACGGGGAAGACACAGTCAAAACTCCAATCCCAAACAAATGCTAAATGTACAGAACCTCTAAAATGGATGCCCAGATGACAGAGAAAAAGGGGGCAGAGGAGGAGGATCTAAGCAAAGACAGAGGGAATCAGAAGATCCCACTGAATTTGATGACCGGCCGGTCCACAAATATAACCATTAAGGGTGACAGGTATTTCAAACATCAGCTGGAAAACATATGTTATAATATAAATATATATGTGCCAGCCAAGAAAACCTAATATGAAGACATTCTTAAATAAAAAAGAAATATCCAACAAAAAATGAAATTTGTACAAAGCAAAAAGAATATTATAACATGAAAAATAATAAACACATGAGGGCAGACAGGGCCACACAAAGGGTAATAAAAGCACAATAGATATGTATGTACATGTGCTTCCCTATAATGAAGTGTGACAAGCTAACTGCCCACACACAGGGATGGGAGAAACATCAATCCACACACATACAGCATGAATCCCACATAGATAACTAAATAATGCTGTTAAATGAGAAAATGCTGGGTAAACCAGGATTGGTGGAGTTTGGCACAAGGAAGCCTAGACCAGAGGACACCTCCCACGCATGTGGGGGATATGCTGATAGCAAAACCGTAAAAAACGGAAGACAGTCATGGTAAAAAAAGGTATGCTGAGAGTAAATCAGAGGTAATATCACCATGTAAATGTCCCGCGCCTCTGCTCAAGGCATCCGTCGGTCATCCATAATAGGGCTATGAAAAGGTTAAGGCCAGCAAGCCACCATCACCATCCTGGACAAGCTATATAGCTGGTGTGAGGAAAAGGAAAAGGCTGAAGTCAGCCGTGCGAGTGCATCCCCCGTCAGGAAACTCCGACAGCTGTTTCACCACCACGGGCTTCTTCCGGGAGTGTGATTGCTATTGCGAGTAGCAAATTTAAAGCGCCGCGCATAGGATGACGTCACCGACCCGGCACCATTCATAGGATGAGTAGATCGTGATGTCAGGTTGCATCAAGAGCTATGGCTAAAGCGCCAAATGCTCATAAAGGTGCAGGACAGGTTGTTCCCATGTACACTATAATTGAGAACTTAATAGATCTGAAAATTAAGCACAAAGTATCATTATTGAACAGAAAGCAACATTAATGATATTAATAATCATGCCGTTGTACACATACCAAACATCACCTAACATATAACCACAGAATGGTCAGGAAATACAGAAAAAAAAAAAATTGGACAAAAGCACAAACATAACAACACCTAATAAAAACAGCGCAGAGGTGGACGATATGAAAAATTATATATATATATATATATATATATACAAATATAACTGATAAATGTGACAACAGATGAGTGTCCAAATAAAATGATAACTAAAGAATTACCAAGTCCAAAACAAAAAGGCATGCAATTATATGATTCAGAGGAGACCTAGAGAAACATTGCGTACCCCATATAATCATTCAGCCCCCGGGGTATTAGTGAACCCAATTGGGTGATCCACCTGCATTCTCTTTTAAGCAGATTTTTCTCTATGTCTCCCCCTCGGATCCCCAGTGATACCTTGTCAATAGCAAATGCTGACAGAACTGAAGGATCAGAGTTATGCACAGACATGTAATGTCATGCAACACTGGTGATCTTTCTGCACGCCAAAGTCTACTATGAAACTATGTAACTATGTAACTACAAAATGTACAAATATATTTGTGAGGATTTGCCATCCTGGCGGCCAAGGACAGTCTCCTCACCTCTCTGGCCCTTCTGCAACAGACACTCAAGATGCGCACTCCTCTGGTCCTATGACGCGAGCGCGTGGACTATGTGCAGTCTTTTCATGCATCTGTGGATCCTGGCCCCGCCCCTCACACTGTCATGTGATGTGGACACTGGTCCAACCTCCTTGCTGACGCGTGAGTCAGGTCTCGCCCCTTGATCTCCGTGACGCGCGACTGTCCCCGTCCCATCTGTTCCCAGGTGTGGGAGTGACGCGCGACCCAAACTCCCCCCCAGGCCTCGGTGACCCGCACGGGACAACGTGAGCAGTTCTTCCCTCAATCCTGATTAGGCTGCATCATAGGGCACACCTGTGTGCACCAGCAGCCAATAGACTCTCATTTCCTGGTTCCGCCCTGGCTGGCTATTGGAGGCTCCTCCTATATATACTCTCAGTCTACTTCCAACCTTTGCTGAGCACAGTCATTGGGACGCCGTGACTTGCCACATCCTTGTTCCTGAAGCTTGCCTTGCCTTGCCTTACCTTGCTTGCTGATTAACCTCTAGTTGCCTGAACCTTGCTAGCTCCTTGGACTCCGCTTCTCTCCACTCCTGATCCGGCTTGTATGACCATTCTCCTGGCTCCTGTCCTGACCTTGGCTATGTACTCCGACGATCCGCCTGGCTGTGGGTCAGCGTTACTCAATTCCCTGCCTCAGCACCGCGGTCGCGCTTTGTTTGTGATGAGCTATGCGTTAAAATATTCAGGGATAGTACAAGGAGATTTCAAAAGAACTATTCATCCCAAGTGCAATACAAAGAACTTGGGGGCATCCCTTAAGGTTGGAGGAAAGAAGATTTCACCAGCAACTAAGGAAAGGGTTCTTTACAGTAATGGCAGTTAAAATGTGGAATTCATTCACACGGAGACTGTGATGGTAGATGCAACAGATTTGTTCAAAAAAGGTTGGACATCTTTTTAGAAACTAAAGGTATACAGGGATATATCAAATAAGTATACATGGGGAGGATGTTGAGCCAGGGAGTAATCTTATTGCCAGTTCTTGGAGTCAGGAAGGAATTGATTTCTCCCCTTATGAAAAATAGTGTTTGTGTGTGTGTGTGTGTGTGTGTGTGTGTGTGTGTGTGTGTGTATATATATATATATATATATATATATATATATATATACGCACTATAAAGAGTGCAAGAAATAATTCAGCTTTAAAAGATGAAAAAGCATTTCTCAGTCTCTCTGTATTAAGACCGATCCCTAATCATTTCATAACCACTTTACAGAGTTTCTAGATGATCTTTGAAAATCTGCAGGAAGTCAGTTCCCCTGACTTTGCTCCCCTAATAATCCTGAATTTCCCACATTCATAATTATTTTAATTTAGTCTTTCGAGCCTTTGTAAGGAAATGTTTATTCCAGTATAAAAAATACACCATTGGGAGAAGTTACATCATTTTTTTAATGTATGTGATACATATCATTATTTTACACAGGCCTTTCCAATCTGAATGCAGTGTTTGTGTTACAGAAATAGGTAACATGACAAGGTCACTGATATACTCTTTGGCTCCCATTGGTCACAAACTCCATGTTTCCATGTTGTGATCAATAGGTACAAATAGACGTAGGTGGAAAGATGTTTGGTTGGTAGAGGTAGAGTATAAATACCAGACCTTTCTCCATTAAAAACACCTCTTGACCAGACAGTCACCATGAAGTTCCTGCTGATCTGTGTGTTGCTGGGAGCAGCTGGTGAGTCTTATTACTGAGAATATGTTGCAGTAATATATCATGCACAGCTATCTCTCACTCCTCACCTAACTTTACAACTTTCTATGCAAACTTCTCTGCCATCTGTTTTCCAAACTGTTCTCAGAATACGGTATGTTTGATAGATATTCCCACTTCTGCTCTCCTTTGTGTAGGAGGTATATTTATGTTTTATCTATCTCCACACATCAATATTCTCTTGGTATGGGATAAACATCTATCTAGTACTCTGTATCTCATGTCTGTAAATAGCACATTTATTTATTGCTCTGCTCTTCTCTCTGTTTAAGATGCAAAATTATCACTTTCTCACCAAGTGTAGGGAATACAGAGGATCTTGTCTTCCCTCACGTTGAACATCAGTAATGGTTGTCCATTTCTCTCCCAGCTGCTTTCCCTATTGATGATGATGATAAGATTGTAGGCGGTTACACCTGTGCCAAGAACGCTGTCCCCTTCCAGGTGTCCCTGAACTCTGGTTACCATTTCTGTGGAGGGTCCCTGATTAACAACCTGTGGGTTGTGTCTGCTGCTCACTGCTACAAATCGTAAGTAATGAGGGTTGTTTAAGGGTATTTAATATATATTGTATATCACCCTCTGGTGGTCCATAGGGCATCCCCAGATCCCAGGCATGTCAGAATTAGCCAATCATCACCACAAGTAATTTCAACAATAATGCTAAAAACACCTTGTTACGTGTCTCATATCTTTGTGCTTAAGTCTATAGTTCCCTGTTTGTACAAAGTTCTAGTAGCCGCATTGGTCCGGGAGAAATTAAATGCAGATTAAGATTCTGATATATTTTAGAGGCCAACATTCATGTTTTTCATAGATTAAATGATAGTGTAAAGATTGATTAAAACCTCATGCTGTAGGTCCTGTGTGAGTCACTGCCCTTTCAGATTACCCTACTAATCTTGCTTGCAGGAGTATCCAGGTCAGACTTGGAGAACACAACATCTTTGTGAATGAAGGAACCGAGCAGTTCATCAACTCTGCCAAAGTCATCAGACATGCCAGCTACAACTCCAGGACCCTGGACAATGACATCATGCTGGTCAAGCTTGCCTCTGCAGCCACTCTGAACTCCTATGTGAATGCTGTGGCTCTTCCCACTGGCTGTGCAAGTGCTGGCACCAGCTGCCTGATCTCTGGCTGGGGGAACACACTCAGCAGTGGAAGTGAGTCAACAGAACATCTCATTATAAAAACCTGCTCTGACAGGTGCCCTGTTTAAACAGATTACTTTTCAGCCCAAAAGGTCCCATGTAAGGGTAACAATCTTCTTAAAAGTATATGTTCTTACATGCTCATGTTCCATTCTATTGGGGAATACCTGTAATAAGAATGGCAGCCTCACCAATCACTATATTCCTTTCATCAACAGTCTACTCTATGGAAGATTTATCCTGGGAATAAGCCCTCTCCTTTTAAGAACATTTCCCCAATACTTTGTTTGAGAGGAATCCCGCTTTTATGGAATTTCCCCTTTTGCATCACACACTCTCAAACGGGTTCCTTTCACTTTAAGGGAACTTATTTATTACAATATGTTTTAATTAATCCTCCTTGTGTTTGAAGGTAATTACCCAGATCTCCTGATGTGTGTGAATGCTCCCATCCTGACTACTACCCAGTGCAACAATGCCTACCCAGGGGAGATCACCAACAACATGATCTGTGTGGGCTACGTTGAAGGTGGCAAGGATTCCTGCCAGGTAATGTATCCTCTCCTCTGTCCTCTCTGGCTCTCACTGCTACCTAATAACTAGCAAGTCTCTGTCTCTCTGTGTAACACCCAAAGTTTGACAGCGCTGGGATTGTTTATGAGGTTCATATCTGAGCCCCAACGATGTTATTGGTCTACTCAACTTTGGCTCTTTATTCTTATTCTGTTCAGTAAAAGGCTTCTCTGTGAAAATGTTTGATGTTTTCTTGACCTGTAACAATCTGTCTCTATTCTCATCAGGGTGACTCTGGTGGACCCGTGGTGTGTAACGGTGAGCTTCAGGGGGTCGTCTCATGGGGCTATGGCTGTGCACAGAGGAACTATCCCGGGGTGTACACCAAAGTCTGCAACTACGTGTCCTGGATCCAGAGCACCATGTCTTCCAACTAAAACCTTTCATCAGATTCACCCTCTTTCTTCTCAGATACAGTACTTGTGTTTTTTCATCTCTTACTGGTTACTACTATTACTACACAGTACTACAGAGCTTTGTATTGAATGAGGCTTGAATAAACGGTTAAACTCAGTAACTGGTGTATGAGTCTTACTGAAGATGTTCAGCTTACTGTATTTCTGAGCTGTTTAGTAGTTACAGTAACTGTAAGTTAGGTTGTCAGTCTCAAATGTATAAAATAGGATTCCATGATACATTAGTAACAACCTAAATACAAAACCCTGTCACCGTCTTAACTTTGTGTATTGAGAAAGTCTATTAGCACAAAACAGTAATCTGCTGTTGATTCCTTACTCTAAAGATGTGTATGACAGAGCAGCTCAGTGAAAACACTGTAACATTGTATTTCACAACTTTTTAATTGAACATTAATAAATGGAGTTTTCTGTTCTCTACTTAAGTATCCTAATTTCTGTACTGTGTAATATTAATATTTATTACGGAAATACTGTAAAGTAACAGGACTACAGAGCACTGTAATAAATCAAAGGAGTTGTATTTAAACACAGAAAATGGTTGTATTCCTGTTACATTATACAAGTTTTTCATTCAAGTTGGGGGTGGAATTGGGGCTCTCTTGGTAACTTAAAGAAACTTTTTCTATCATTAGTACAATTATTTACATGAATATGATATTTGTTAGGAAGACAGGAGATGGTGTGTTTCTGACTGACCCCTCCCTCCCCTCTCCCCCCTCCCCCATCTCCTCCCTCCCCTCCTCCATCCCCTCCCCCTTCCCTTATAAGGTTATCAACACACTTTCTGAAACGGCGGATCTGCAAGTCCTTTTGCAAGTTTATATTTCCAAAAAGTTTTATAAGGCGAACCCAATATAAAGGTGTAAGGTTCAATGTTGAAATGGTTGACAAGGAAAATAATGAGGCTCAGACCCTCCCAGATGCTTCTGACACACCCTCTTCCCCTACTCCCTTCAACCCTCCCAGTTGCCTCTGATACACCCACCCCCGCCCCTTACTTCCCCCAAAGGGCCTTGGGATTGGGCAGCTCTATAAGAATTTGCTTCTAAACCATTATCCCCCCCTCTCCCCCTCCCTCGCCCCCACTCCCATTCCCTCCCAACTCAATTTAACCCAAGCTCCCAGTTCCAACAATACTCCAAAATTCATACTGTTTATTCAAAAGAATAAATGTTATTATGTTTCTGTAAAAATCGGTGTTTTTTTATATAAGTTCAAGGAGGGTTCTCTACCCTATCTTCTGGCGGCCGTCTTGATCTGTCAGCAAGGATGTCTCCCAAGGGCATTTTGCCCATCTACCTAATCACTACTAAGGCTTCCATATTAGGGCTCTTTACAAGCCCACTCTCTTTTCCTCTCTCTTTCACTTTCTTCCCACTCATTCCTCCCTCTTCCTCCCCACCCCCCCACCTCTCCCAGCTCTGCCAGACAAAACCCAGAGGCACCTAATCTACTTCTTACTAAAAAAAAATGGAAATATACCAAGACCCCCATCCTGGGAATGTGGATGGTCTCTATTTTCTCTTAACCGAAACAAAACCATGTCAAATATGACCTCCATAAAACTAGTATCTCTCAATGTCAAGGGTCTGAACTCAGTTAGGAAGAGGAGACTGACACTTCAAGAATTTAAGAAAACAAAAGTAGATATACTGTTTATCCAGGAAACACATTTCAATACTCCCTCTCCACCAAATACATTTAAGAATATATTCCCCCAGTCATATTATGCATCATCCTCCAACAAAAAGAAAGGGGTTGCTATTTTAATTAAAAATAATGTCCCATTCGCTCTCAATAAGGTGGTTTCAGACCCAGGGGATAGATACCTGATTGTTCAGGGATCCCTTTCAGGGACTCAAGTCTCTCTCAACAATGCCCCTAACGAGAACCCAATAACTTTTCTAATGAAAGTATTGGAATCTCTAGATCAACAGTCCCTTCCTTCCTTGATAACAGAAGGAGACATGAACATGGAATATTTCCCAGAACAAGACAAGTCTACTACCCCAGGTATTTCCCACTCAAATCAAGTCCAAAAAATGGCCAAGAAATGTAAGGAGTTAATGAAAGACTTCACTCTAGTTGATATATGGAGAGCACAGCACCAAGGTCAGTGGGACTATACATTTTTTTCAGTGCCACATCAGACCTACTCAAGGATTGATTATTTTCTGGGTACCAAAAATATTCTGCAGGCATCCTCTCCAGTCGAACAGAGGCCCAATAACCTGGACTGACCATGTCCCCATTGATTTGGCACTCTCTCTCCCCTTTGTCAAAAATAATACATATAAATAGAAACTAAATGACTCTACAGTACTGAATTTTCCGGATATAGAGAGTACAATCAAACAAAAATTAGCCCATTTCTTTAAAATAAACAAGGGCACTGTTTCAGCTCCTGCAATGTTGTAGGAAACCCACAAAGAGGAGATCTTATAGCCTCATACAGGAAAAAAAATAAGCTGAAACAATTAAAAAAAACTCACAGATAAGATAAACTAGAACAACAACATAAACATAACCCCTCAAAAAAACTTTATAAATTACTTGATAAAACAAGAACAGAGCTCAAACAGCTCCAACTGGAAGAGGTAGAGAGAGCGCTAAAATGGAGAAAACCAACGATATTTTTACAAGGATAATAAGGCCGACAGGTTGTTAGGAAACAAGCTCAGATGTATGAGAATTAAATCTCAAATCTCTGCGATTCAATCCAAATCAGGGCAAGTCACCTACAGTATAACGAAAAAGAAATAGCACAAGAATTTACAAATTTTTACTCAAAATTGTATAACCAAGATTCGCCGAAAGGGGGCCCTAAAGGCACCGACATGATATCACAATATTGTAACTTGCCCGTGTTATCTGAGGAGGAATCACAAGTGCTAAATAAGAAAATTTCACAAGAGGAACTATCAGAGGCAATTAAATCTTTGAATGTAGCCAATACACCAGGACCGGATGGCTTAACTAATCTCTATCATAAAAATTTTCTGGTGATCCTGTTCCCGTATGTTCTTGATACGTTTAACTCTTTTCTAGACGATGAACCAATCCCAACCTCCATGTCTATGGCCAACCTAGCCATCATTCATAAGGAGGGTAGAGACCCACTCCAATGTGGTAACTATAGACCAATGTCCTTACTCATCTGAAAACCTATAGTAAGATCCTTGTGAACAGGCTGAACCCGATTCTAGCATGTCTAATACACATCGATCAAGTAGGTTTTGTTTCAGGTAGACAGGCCTCAGACAATACCCGAAAGATCATAAATATCATTGACCACGTGCAACTCACCAGTGCAAAGGCTATACTATTAAGTCTAGACGTTAAAAAAGCATTTGCTAGAATAAAATGTTCATTTCTAGATCAAACTATTCTAAAATTTGGATTTGGGGGCCCATTCCTGGAGGGCGTTCGATCCCTTTACCAGAAGCCCACAGCATTTGTCTTTCTTATTTCTTCAGTTGTTTTATTATTTCTCTCAGTCAACTTTACATTTTTCTCAGGGAGTGCAGAGTTGATGCCATCTACACCGCAACAATGGGACAAATGGATATAAAGCATGTCAAAACTCCCCAAATCACAAAATGTTAAAAGAACTAAACTCCAAATATAGAGATACATGTTATAAAATAATGCAATGTACACTGTCTGTTGTCCCTAATGTAACACGTTCAATGTTCTGCAAAAATTTGTATATCCCTGCAAACACAATATAAAAGACTAAAACAAAAAAAGTGTCAATACAAGTCAATAGTGCTATTGAACTGAAATTCTGTCACTTTTGCATTTTATTTTACGATGAAATAAAATCACAGTATTATTTCATTATTTTGTGTGCTCTGGATTCTTCTAAATGAACTCTCATTGTGTGCACAGAACATTCTAGCCCTCACATGTCTCTTTTTCATATGTGCAGAGCTTTCTAAACCTCTCAGGTCTCTTCTTAATGTGTTCAGAACTTTCCAAACCTCAGTGGTCTCTCCTTTTGGCATAATGAGAGTTATGGAATCAAGAATATACACATATGAGCAACTGTTGTAAGGATTTTAGCAAAGAACAATGTTCGTTGAAGGAGATAGTTGGTGACGTGGCTAGTGGTGAAGTCTTGTGAGGCCGGCACCCTTATTGGAAGAACATAGCCCATAACATGTTCATGTAACAAGATGACACATTCGGACTGAGAGGAAACCTGCCTGTATCAGAGCTCTCTTATTTGTGTGTAATGAGAGTTATGAAATTGACACTGTACTGATGTGACCCACTGTTGTATGGTGATATCTTGCACAATGATTTCTATTGAATCCCATGATGATCTGTGATATGATATATTGTGGTATGCTGATATCAACAAAAACATGCACACAAAAGGAGCTCGCACCCCAACACATTACCAGCACTACCATAGAAGCTATTACATTTCAAATGAGTACAAATGTAGCAAACAACACTGTCTCCAGTATTGGGGTGTGTTGGTCCTGGCACCATAGGATTAACGCTGCAGTGTCCCAACCTGGGCGGCCGGTCAGAGGTGGCATATAACTTTTCTGGCTAACAATGTGCATTAAGTGTAGGAAACACTTTCACACAATTGATGTATACACAAACAGAAAATGGAGCAATGCATCAAAACAAACTTCTATTTGCACTTTCTGCGTGGTCAGGTGGCAAACCATAACTTCTGTGTCTATATAAAAGGTAATGCCGTGGCAGGGACATTTCACTACATCTTTATTTTGGGTGTGCTTACCAATCACTACTTTGTAGACTTATGCTTTACAGGACATGACCATTGTGAGTCATTCACTGACCAGAAAAATTTGTAAAATCTTGAGTTTATCCGCCCCCCAAAAATGAAGGAAAGAGGCAGAGGACGTTCATGAGATGAGGTAAATTGTTATATGTTAATGCAGAGTTTAACTTGACCTGACGCCACGCATGTCAAACGTTTTCTCACAACCTAGGGGAATCCTTGATGGAGAAGGATTTAGGAGTACTTGTAGACAGCATACTTAGCAATTGTGCCCAAAGCCATGCAGTAGCTGCAAAGGCAAACAAGATCTGATCTTGCATTAAAAGGGCAATGGATGGAAGGGAAGTAAACATAATTTTACCCCTTTATAAAGCATTAGTAAGACCACACCTTGAATATGGAGTACCATTTTGGGCACCACTCCTTAGAAAAAACATTATGAAAATAGAATGAGCTCAGAGAAGAGCCACCAAATTAATACAGGGAATGGAAAATCTGATTTATGAGAAGAGGCTAGCTAAATTAGATTTATTTACATTAGAAAAGAGGCGTCTAAGAGGGGATATGATAACTATATACACAACTATATTCGGGGACAGTGCAAGCAGCTCTCAAAATAACTATTCATCCCAAGGGCAGTGCAAAGGACACAGGATCAAACTTTAAGGTAGGAGGAAAGGAGATTTCACCAGCAACTAAAGAAAGGGTTCTTTACAGTAAGGGCAGTTAAAATGTGGAATTCATTACCCATTGAGACTGTGATGGCAGATACAATAGATTAGTTAAAAAAAAGGTTGGACATCTTTATAGAAAAGACAGGGATATACCAAATAAGTAAACATGGGAAGGATGTTGATCCAGGGAGTGATCTGATTGCCAATTATTGGAGCCAGGAAGGAATTTATTTTTCCCCTTATGAGATATCATTGCATGATTCTTTATGTCACTGTTTTTTTTTTTTTGCCTTCCTCTGGATCAATGTACTGTAAGTACGGATATAGGATAAAGTATCTGTCGTCTAAATTTAGCATAGGTTGAACTTGATGGACATGTCTTTTTTCAACCTCATCTACTATGTAACTATATAATCATTTCCCCAGCATCCTGCTATCTTTTCCCACTGCTTTACTTCATGGGGTTTCCGATCTTCTATAACATTAGGTATGTTAGTTTACAGCATGTTACATTGAGCGTGCATTCTCTCCTTGTTTTTTTTTTTGTCTAAGTACAGTTTGCACTTCTTAGCGTTATATAATAGGTGTAATACTTGGGGCCATTAGCCTAGTTTTCGGAAATCATAACCACGGTCATTATCCTCCAAGTGCCTATACTGTCTCAGATCAATTTGTGTCACTTGCAAAAAAGATATATCTCCCTTCAAGTCCATCAACAATGCCACTAAAAATGTATATAAAAGTGCCATATATATAGTACTGATTGACACCTACCACATTTACAATAAAGTATTAGCCTCTTTCCTTCCACATGTGCCAATATACTATCGTCTATTTGTATACTGTACCCTGCCCAAATGGTAAACTCATTAACCTCATTGCCCATTTCTTTTTCTTTTTTGGTTTATAATAAACATGTCTTTTAGCCAGTGGTATCTTGTAGTGAATAAAGTTGCTGAAACTCTATTAAAATATGCCAAATATTTATATATAAAGTGCAAGAAATAACTCAGCTTTAAAAAAGATGCAAAAGCATTTATCAGTCTCTCTGTATTAAGACCCATTCCTAATCATTTCATAACCACTATAAAGAGTTTCTAGATGATGTTTGAAAATGTGCAGGAAGTCAGTTCCCCTGATTTTGTTCCCCAAATAATCCTGAATTTCACACATTCTAATTATTTTAGTTTAGTCTTTCGAGCCATTGTAAGGAAATGTTGAATCTTGTATAAAAACACACCATTGGGAGAAGTTACACTATTTTTTAAATGTATGTGATACATATCATTATTTTACACAGGCCTTTCCAATCTGAATGCAGTGTTTGTGTTACAGAAATAGGTAACATGACAAGGTCACTGATATACTCTTTGGCTCCCATTGGTCACAAACTCCATGTTTCCATGTTGTGATCAATAGGTACAAATAGATGTGGATGGACATAGGTTTGGTTGGTAGAGGTAGAGTATAAATACCAGACCTTTCTCCATTAACAAATCCTCTTGACCAGACAGTCACCATGAAGTTCCTGCTGATCTGTATGTTGCTGGGAGCAGCTGGTGAGTCTTATCACTGAGAATATGTTGCAGTAATATATCATGCACAGCTATCTCTCACTCCTCCTCTAACTATACAACTTTCTCTGCAAACTTCTCTATCACCTGTCTGCAAAACTGTTCCCAGAATACTGTATCTTTGATACCTATCCCACTGCTGCTCTCCTTTGTGTAGGAGGTATATTTATGTTTTATCTATCTCCACACATCAATATTCTCTTGGTATGGGATAAACATCTATCTAATACTCTGCTCCGCACTTCTATAAATAGCACATTTATTTCTTGCTTTGCTCTTCTCTCTGTTTAAAATGCAACATTATCCCTTGCTCTCCCAGTGTAGGGAATACAGTGGATATTGTGTTCTCTCACTTGAACATCAGTAATTGTTGTCCATTTCTCTCCCAGCTGCTTTCCCCATTGATGATGATGATGATAAGATCGTAGGAGGTTACACCTGTGCCAAGAACTCTGTCCCCTTCCAGGTGTCCCTGAACTCTGGTTACCATTTCTGTGGAGGGTCCCTGATTAACAACCTGTGGGTTGTGTCTGCTGCTCACTGCTACAAATCGTAAGTAATGAGGGTTGTTTAAGGGTATTTAATATATATTTTTTATCGCCTAATGGTGGCCCATAGGGCACCCCCAGATCCCAGGCATGTCAGAATTAGCCTATCATCACCACAAGTAATTCCAGCAATAATGCTAAAAACACCTTGTTATGTGTCTCATATCTTTTATTCTTATGTCTTTAGTTCCCTGTTTGTAGTTCAAAGTCCTAGTAACCGCATTGGTCCGGGAGAAATTAAATTCAGGTTAAGTCTCTGATACAGTATATTTTAGCGGCCAACATTCAAGTTCTTCATATATGAAATGATAGCGTAAATACTGATTAAAACCTCATGCTGTAGGTCCTGTGTGAGTCACTGCCCTTTCAGATTACCCTACTAATCTTGCTTGTAGGAGTATCCAAGTCAGACTTGGAGAACACAACATCTTTGTGAATGAAGGAACTGAGCAGTTCATCAACTCTGCCAAAGTCATCAGACATGCCAGCTACAACTCCAGGACCCTGGACAATGACATCATGCTGATCAAGCTTGCCTCTGCAGCCTCTCTGAACTCCTATGTGAATGCTGTGGCTCTTCCCACTGGCTGTGCAAGTGCTGGCACCAGCTGCCTGATCTCTGGCTGGGGGAACACACTCAGCAGTGGAAGTGAGTCAACACAACATATCATTATAAAAACCTGCTGTGACAGGTGCCCTGATATAAACAGATTACTTTTCAGCCCAATAGGTCCCATGTAAGGGGAACAATCTTCTTAAAAGTATATCTTCTTACATGCTCATGTTCCATTCTATTGAGGAATACCTGTAATAAGAATGGCAGCCTAACCAAACACTATATTCCTTTCATCAACAGTCTACTCTATGGAAGATTTATCCTGGGAATAAGCCCTCTCCTTTTAAGAACATTTCCCCATTACCTTGTGTGAGGGAATTCCGCTATATAGAAAAGATACTCTTGAATGACACACTCTCAAAAGGGTTCCTTTCACTTTAAGGCAACGTATTTATTACAATATGTTTTAATTAATCCTCCTTGTGTTTGAAGGTAATTACCCAGATCTCCTGATGTGTGTGAATGCTCCCATCCTGACTACTACCCAGTGCAACAATGCCTACCCAGGGGAGATCACCAACAACATGATCTGTGTGGGCTACGTTGAAGGTGGCAAGGATTCCTGCCAGGTAATGTATCCTCTCCTCTGTCCTCTCTGGCTCTCACTGTTACCTAATAACTAGCAAATCTCTGTCTCTCTTTGTAACACCCAAAGTTTGACAGTGCTGGGATTGTTTATGAGGTTCATACCTGAGCCCCAACGATGTTATTGGTCTAATCAACTTTGGCTCTTTCTTCTTATTCTGTTCAGTAAAAGGCTTCTCTGTGAAAATGTTTGATGTTTGCTTGACCAGTAACAATCTGTCTCTATTCTCATCAGGGTGACTCTGGTGGACCCGTGGTATGTAACGGTGAGCTTCAGGGGGTCGTCTCATGGGGCTACGGCTGTGCACAGAGGAACTATCCCGGGGTGTACACCAAAGTCTGCAACTACGTGTCCTGGATCCAGAGCACCATGTCTTCCAACTAAAACCTTTCATCAGATTCACCCTCTTTCTTCTCAGATACCATACTTGTGTTTTTTCATCTCTTACTCTCACTGGTTACTACTGGTTACTACTATTACTACTACAGAGCTTTGTATTGAATGAGGCTTGAATAAAAGGTTAAACTCAGTAACTGGTGTATGAGTCTTACTGAAGATGTTCAGCTTACTGTATTTCTGACATGTTAAGTAGTTACAGTAACTGTAACTTAGGTTATCAGTCTCAAATGTATAATATAGGAATTCCATGATACATTAGTAACAACCTATATATAAAACCCTGTCACCATCTTAACCTTGTGCATTGAGAAAGTCTATTAGCACAAAACAGTAATATGCTGGCTGCCTAACACGCCGTTGATTCCTTTCTCTAAAGATGTATTCCAAGACTTTATAATTGAGCATTAATAAATGGGGTTTTCTGTTCTCTACTTAAGTAATGTCCTAATTTCTGTGCTGTGTGATATTAATTTATGAACTAGTAAGAGTGACCAGTAGGCGCAAACAACATTAAGTACTCACTAAAAATAAAGTCAATATCTAATAATATCTATATAATATAATAATAATAATAAATTCTGTGTAAATGTGTAAATTCGTCTTGGTAGACAAAGCTGTGGTGATACCCAGGCGAAACGCGTAGAGTGGGAGGACCTCTGTAGCGCTCAGGAACGTAGGGGATCAATTCCATGCAGTTCCCACTGGGTGGGGGAGCACAGTTGTGGGAAACAGGCAGTGTAATGAGTCTAGTAATTAACACTAAAATAGAGTGGTTATACCCTGAGCGAACGTAATAGCTCAGGTGGCAGATGTCCAATTGAAAGGGCGAATATACATAAATGTGTATATGTGGTTGAGAAGGTAAAAATGGTAATATATAACTAACACGGCCTTGTGTAAGCTCAGTCACATCAAGGTTTCTTTGGGGATCCCGTGATCTTGCAATGATCCTTTTCTCTCCGCGATGTGAGTTCTTCTTCTTGATGTATGTCCTTATTGCTTTGTGGTTCAGTGTTTCCACTCCAGGGGGATTTCCTCTCATATAAACAAAAGAGAGGATAGGGTTAAGGTATATGTAAATAGAGGCGTCAATGGGGGGGGGATAGGGTATTGATAAACCACTAAAATAAAATTGTATGATCTAACACTCACACGGGCCAATGTGAGTGTGGTCCTGTCTTGGTGTCTTGTTCCTGCCCTTTTAGGGATATTACCCAATTGGTAGCAGGTGGTGATGAAGGGGTGGGGACAATGATAAAGAATATAATATCACAATACTCACACGGGCCAGTGTGATTACACACTCCTAGCAGTTTCCTTGTACTTCTATTCCTGGTGTGGCTGACGCTGAAGATAGGTTATAGCATAAACAAATGACACTATGGTCTGGAGGGTAAAAACTAATTTTAATAAAAAACAAGAAAATGTGTAAAAACAGAAACCAAAGGCTTCTGTGGGGAAATAAAAGCAAGGGGGGGCAGTGCGGTGTATAGTGGTAGGGGATCTCGCCTTCCGCATCCGGATGGAGAGCTACAACTGCACCTCTGCCTCCTCTGTGGTGTGCTGTGAAGTGTCCAAGATGAAAAAAGAGCAACGCGTTTCGTCCGGAACTGGACTTCCTCAGGCTTCTAGAGTTCACTGATGGGATCTTAGACTACAATATACCTTTGGAGAACCTCCAGCCACAGCGATATTTATTTTTCCTGCTTTCTTACATCCTGCATCTTGTGAGTAGGCTGTATATAGAGCCAAGTCTGCAACATTTCTCCCAACATCGAAAAACGTCTGCACTTATATTGTTTGCACTATTGTCTTTTTTCCCTATATGCTCCCCATGAATTGTACGAAAACATAATATTAATATATAACACAGATATACTGTAAAGTAACAGGACTACAGAGCACTGTAATAAATTAAAGGAATTGTATTTAAACACAGAAAAGGGTTGTATTCTTGTTACATTATACAAGTTTTTCATTCAAGTTGGGGGTGGATTTGGGGCTCTCTTGGTAACTTAAAGAAACTTTTTCTATCATTAGTACAATTATTTACATTAATATGATATTTGTTAGAAAGCCAGGAGATGGTGTGTTTCCGGCTGACCACCCCCCCCCCCCCCTCGCCCTCCCTCCAACCCCTCACCCCCCCTCCAACCCCCCCTAATTTATACGGTTATTAACACACTGACAGAAACGGCGGATCTGCAAGTCCTTGTTGCAGGTTTATATGTCCAAAAATGTTTATAAGGCGAACTCAATATAAAGGTGTAAGGTTGAATGTTGAAATGGTTGACATGGAAAATAATGAGGCTCAGACCCTCCCAGATTCCTCTGATACACCCTCTTCCCCCTCCCTTCCCCCTCCCAGATGCCACTGATGCACCCACACCCCCCCTCCCTTCCCCCTTCCAGATGCCTCTGATGCACCCATGCCCTCCCTACCTTCCCCCCTTCCAGATGCCTCTGATGCACCCACGCCCCCCCTCCCTTCCCCCCTTCCAGATGCCACTGATGCACCCACACCCCCCTCCCTTCCCCCCTTCCAGATGCCACTGATGCACCCACACCCCCCTCCCTTCCCCCCTTCCAGATGCCACTGATGCACCCACACCCCCCTCCCTTCCCCCCTTCCAGATGCCTCTGATGCACCCATGCCCCCCTCCCTTCCCCCCTTCCAGATGCCTCTGATGCACCCATGCCCCCCCTCCCTTCCCCCCTTCCAGATGCCTCTGATGCACCCACGCCCCCCTCCCTTCCCCCCTTCCAGATGCCCTCAAAAAAACTTTATAAATTACTTGATAAAACAAGAACAGAGCTCAAACAGCTCCGACTGGAAGAGGTAGCGAGAGCGCTAAAGTGGACAAACCAACGATATTATTACAAGGGTAATAAGGCCGACAGGTTGTTAGCAAACAAGCTCAGATGTATGAGAATTAAATCTCAAATCACTGCAATTCAATCCAAATCAGGACAAGTCACCTACAATAAAATGAAAGAGAAATAGCACAAGAATTTACAAATTTTTAATCAATATTGTATAACCTATATTCGCCAAAAGGCGCCCTACAAGCACTGAGGTATCTCACAATATCTAAAACAATGTAACTTGCCCGTGTTATCTGAGGAGGAATCACAAGTGCTAAATAAGAAAATTTCACAAGAGGAACTATTAGAGGCGATTAAATCTTTGAAGGTAGCCAAAACGCCAGGTCCGGATGGCTTAACTAATCTCTATCATAAAAAATTTCAGGCGATCCTGTTCCCGTATGTTCTTGATACGTTTAACTCTTTTCTAGAAGGTGAACTAATCCCAACCTCCATGTCTATGGCCAACCTAGCCATCATTCATAAGGAGGGTAGAGACCCACTCCAATGTGGTAACTATAGACCAATGTCCTTACTCATCTGAAAACCTATAGTAAGATCCTTGTGAACAGGCTGAACCCGATTCTAGCATGTCTAATACACATCGATCAAGTAGGTTTTGTTTCAGGTAGACAGGCCTCAGACAATACCCCGAAAGATCATAAATATCATTGACCACGTGCAACTCACCAGTGCAAAGGCTATACTATTAAGTCTAGACGTTAAGAAAGCATTTGATAGAATAAAATGTTAATTTCAAGATCAAACTATTCTAAAATTTGGATTTGGGGGCCCATTCCTGGAGGGCGTTCAATCCCTTTACCAGAAGCCCACAGCATTTGTCTTTCTTAAGTTTTTTTTATTATCTCTCTCAGTCAACTTTAAATTTCTCACAGTATTATTTACATTTTTTTGTGTGCTCTGGATTCTTCTAAATGAACTCTCACTGTGTGCACAGAACATTCTAGCCCTCACATGTCTCTTTTTCATATGTGCAGAGCTTTCTAAACCTCTCAGGTCTCTTCATAATGTGTTCAGAACTTTCCAAACCTCAGTGGTCTCTCCTTTTGGCATAAAGAGAGTTATGGAATCAAGAATATACACATATGAGCAACTGTTGTAAGGATTTTAGCAAAGAACAATGTTCGTTGAAGGAGATAGTTGGTGACGTGGCTAGTGGTGAAGTCTTGTGAGGCCGGCACCCTTATTGGAAGAACATAGCCCATAACATGTTCATCTAACAAGATGACACATTCGGACTGAGAGGAAACCTGCCTGTATCAGAGCTCTCTTATTTGTGTGTAATGAGAGTTATGAAATTGCCCCTGTACTGATGTGACCCACTGTTGTATGGTGATATCTTGCACAATGATTTCTATTGAATCCCATGATGATCTGTGATATGATATATTGTGGTATGCTGATATCAACAAAAACATGCACACAAAAGGAACTCGCACCCCAACACATTACCAGCACTACCATAGAAGCTATTACATTTCAAATGAGTACAAATGTAGCAAACAACACTGTCTCCAGTACTGGGGTGTGTTGGTCCTGGCACCATAGGATTAACGCTGCAGTGTCCCAACCTGGGCGCCTGGTCTGAGGTGGCATATAACTTTTCTGGCTAACAATGTGCATTAAGTGTAGGAAACACTTTCACACAATTGATGTAAACACAAACAGAAAATGGAGCAATGCATCAAAACAAACTTCTATTTGCACTTTCTTTATGTTGATACATTTCCCCAATCCTTCTTTTGGGACACATGCCACCGTGGTCAGGTGGCTAACCATAACTTCTGTGTCTATATAAAAGGTAATGCCGTGGCAGGGACATTTCACCACATCTGTATATTGGGTGTGCTAACCAATCACTACTTTGTAGACTTATGCTTTACAGGACATGACCATTGTGAGTCATTCACTGACCAGAAAAAAATTGTACAATCTTGAGAGTTTATCCGTCCCCCAAAAATGAAGGAGAGAGGCAGAGGACGTTCATGAGATGAGGTACATTGTTATATGTTAATGTAGAGTTTAACTTGACCTGATGCCACGCATGTCAAAAGTTTTCTCACATCCTACTTACTTTTTCCAAAATGTACGTTGTTAGTTATTTTACTCTTTCCTGATGTGTTATGATGCAGACAATGCAACATTTCAGCTGCTCTTTTTCACACCACCTCTATTTTCTGTCCTTCTAAATATATGTTCAGTAGAACTGACAGTACTTTAGGTTTGGTCTAATATAAGGATCTACAAATCAGTATTAGCCCCACACTCTTTAGACTGCTAATAATACAGAAAATTTTATTTATTTATATTATTTATAAAATATTTTACCAGGAAGTAATACATTGAGAGTTACCTCTCGTTTTCAAGTATGTCCTGGGCACAGAGTTAAGACAAATAATACATGGTTACAAATACATTTACATAAATGAACAGAGTACACATTGTACGCAAGACATTGCATGCACAGTTAAAGAAAATATATATTATGGGCGTATGAAACAGTTACAGACCAGATTAAAATGTGAGACAGCCATAGATTAGAAAGAACTTAAACTGGTGGTGGATGTGAGAGTCTCCGGTAGGTTGTTCCAGTTTTGGGGCGCATGTAAGGTTAAATGTAAATGTAAGGTTATGCAAATGGAAAACAAGAATAAGTAGGCAACTTACAAATTAAATGGGGCTAAATTAGGGGAATCCTTGATGGAGAAGGATTTAGGAGTGACTGTAAACAGCAGACTTGGCAATTGTGCCCAAAATCATGCAGTTGCTGCAAAGGCAAACAAGATCTTATCTTGCATTAAAGGGGCAATGGATGGAAGGGAAGTAAACATAATTATACCCCTTGATAAAGCATTAGTAAGACCACAACTTGAATATGGAGTACCATTTTGGGCACCACTCCTTAGAAAAGACATTATGAAACTAGAATGAGTGCAGAGATGAGCCACCAAATTAAGAAAGGGAATAGACAATCTGATTTATGAGGAGAGGCTAGCTAAATTAGATTTATTTATATTAGAAAAAAGGCGTCTAAGAGGGGATATGATAAATATATACAACTATATTCAGGGACAGTGCAAGCAGCTTTCAAAATAACTATTCATCCCAAGGGCAGTACAAAGGACACAGGGTCAAATCTTAAGGTAGGAGGAAAGGAGATTTCCCCAGCAACTAAGGAAAGGGTTGTTTACTGTAAGGGCAGTTAAAATGTGGAATTCATTACCCATTGAGACTGTGATGGCAGATACAATAGATTAGTTCAAAAAAAGGTTGGACATCTTTATAGAAAATACAGGGATATACCAAATAAGTAAACATGGGAAGGATGTTGATCGAGGGAGTGATCTGATTGACAATTATTGGAGTCAGAAAGGAATTTATTTCCCCCTTATTTTCCCTGTATGTCACTGGGTTTTTATGTTTGCCTTCCTCTGGATCAATATACTGTAAGCACGGATATAGGATAAAGTATCTGTTGTCTAAATTTAGCATAGGTTGAACTTGATGGACATGTCTTTTTTCAACCTCATCTACTATGTAACTATGTAATCATTTCCCCAGCATCCTGCTATCTTTTCCCACTGCTTTACTTCATGGGGTTTCCGATCTTCTATAACATTAGGTATTTTAGTTTACAGCATGTTACATTGAGCGTGCATTCTCTCTTTGGTTTTTTTCTTTTTTGGTCTAAGTACAGTTTGCACTTCTTAGCATTATATAATAGGTGTAATACTTGGGGCCATTAGCCTAGTTTACGGAAATCATTAACCACTGTCATTATCCTCCAAGTGCCTATATTGTTTAAGATCAATTTGTGTCACTTGCAAAAAAGATATATCTCCCTTCAAGACCATCAACAATGCCACTAAAAATTAATGTAAAAGTACCATATATATAGTACTGATTGACACCTACCACATTTACAATACAGTATTAGCCTCTTTCCTTCCACATGTGCCAATATACTATGGTCTATTTGTATACTGTACCCTGCCCAAATTGTAAACACATTTACCTCATTGCCCATTTCTTAATTCTTTGGTTTATAATAAACATGTCTTTTAGCCAGTGGTGTTTTGTAGTGAATAACGTTGCTAAAACTCTAATAAAATATGCCAAATATTTCTATATAAAGTGCAAGAAATAACTCGGGGTTAAAAAAGATGCAAAAACATTTCTCAGTCTCTCTGGATTAAGACCAATTCCTAATCATTTCATAACCACTATACAGAGTTTCTAGATGATGTTTGAAAATGTGCAGGAAGTCAGTTCCCCTGATTTTGCTCCCCAAATAATCCTGAATTTCACACATTCATAATAAATTTAGTTTGGTCTTTCGAACCATTGTAAGGAAATGTTGAATCTTGTATAAAAATACACCATTGGGAGAAGTTACAGTATTTTTTAAATGTATGTGATACATATCATTATTTTACACAGGCCTTTCCAATCTGAATGCAGTGTTTGTGTTACAGAAATAGGTAACATGACAAGGTCACTGATATACTCTTTGGCTCCCATTGGTCACGTACTCCATGTTTCCATGTTGTGATCAATAGGTACAAATAGACGTAGGTGGAGAGATGTTTGGTTGGTAGAGGTAGAGTATAAATACCAGACCTTTCTCCATTAAAAAATACTCTTGACCAGATAGTCACCATGAAGTTCCTGCTGATCTGTGTGTTGCTGGGAGCAGCTGGTGAGTCTTATTACTGAGAATATGTTGCAGTAATATATCATGCACAGCTATCTCTCCCTCCTCCTCTAACTATACAACTTTCTCTGCAAACTTCTCTATAACCTGTCTGTCAAACTGTTCTCAGAATACTGTATCTTTGATACCTATCCCACTGCTGCTCTCCTTTGTGTAGGAGGTATATTTATTTTTAATCTATCTCCACACATCAATATTCTCTTGGTATAGGATAAACATCTATCTTTTACTTTACTCCGCACTTCTATAAATAGCACATTTATTTCTTGCTCTGCTTTTCTCTCTGTTTAAGATGCAGAATTATTCCTTGCTCTCCCAGTGTAGGGAATACAGTGGATCTTGTGTTCCCTCACGATGAACAGCAGTAATGGTTGTCCATTTCTCTCCCAGCTGCTTTCCCCATTGACGATGATGATAAGATCGTGGGAGGTTACACCTGTGCCAAGAACTCTGTCCCCTTCCAGGTGTCCCTGAACTCTGGTTACCATTTCTGTGGAGGGTCCTTGATTAACAACCTGTGGGTTGTGTCTGCTGCTCACTGCTACAAATCGTAAGTAATGAGGGTTGTATAAGGGTATTTAATATATCTTTTATATCACCCACTGTGGCCCATAGAATTAGCCAATCATCATCACAAGTAATTCCAGCATTAATGATAAAAACACCTTGTTATGTGTCTCATATCTTTTTTGCTTAAGTCTTTAGTTCCCTGTTTGTAGTTCAAAGTTCTAGTAACCGCATTGGCCCGAGAGAAATTAAATGCAGGTTAAGTCTATGATATATTTTAGCGGGCAACATTCAAGTTCTTCATAGATGAAATGATAGTGTAACGACTGATTAAAACCTCATGCTGTAGGTCCTGTGTGAGTCACTGCCCTTTCAGATTACCCTACTAATCTTGCTTGTAGGAGTATCCAGGTCAGACTTGGAGAACACAACATTTTTTTGAATGAAGGAACTGAGCAGTTCATCAACTCTGCCAAAGTCATCAGACATGCAAGCTACAACTCCAGGACCCTGGACAATGACATCATGCTGGTCAAGCTTGCCTCTGCAGCCTCTCTGAACTCCTATGTGAATGCTGTGGCTCTTCCCACTGGCTGTGCAAGCGCTGGCACCAGCTGCCTGATCTCTGGCTGGGGGAACACACTCAGCAGTGGAAGTGAGTCAACAGAACATCTCATTATAAAAACCTGCTCTGACAGGTGCCCTGTTATAAGCAGGTTACTTTTCAGCCCAATCGGTCCCATGTAAGGGGGACAATCTTCTTAAAAGTATATCTTCTTACATGCTCAATATTCCATTCTATTGGGAATCCCTGTAATAAGAATGCCAGCCTCACCAAACACTATATTCCTTCCATCAACAGTCTACTCTATGGAAGATTTATCCTGGAAAAAAGCCCACTCCTTTAAAGAACATTTCCCCATTACCTTGTGTGAGGGAATCCCGCTATATAGAAAAGACCCTCTTGAATGACACACTCTCAAAAGGGTTCCTTTCACTTTAAGGGAACGTATTTATTACAATATGTTTGACTTAATCCTTCTTGTGTTTGTAGGTAATTACCCAGATCTCCTGATGTGTGTGAATGCTCCCATCCTGACTACTACCCAGTGCAACAATGCCTACCCAGGGGAGATCACCAACAACATGATCTGTGTGGGCTACGTTGAAGGTGGCAAGGATTCCTGCCAGGTAATGTATCCTCTCCTCTGTCCTCTCTGGCTCTCACTGCTACCTAATAACTAGCAAGTCTCTGTCTCTCTTTGAAAAACCCATAGTACGCCAGTTCTCAGATTGTTTATGAGGTTCATACCTGAGCCCCAACGATGTTATTGGTCTACTCAACTTTGGCTCTTTGTTCTTATTCTGTTCAGTAAAAGGCTTCTCTGTGAAGATGTTTGATGTTTTCTTGACCTGTAACAATCTGTCTCTATTCTCATCAGGGTGACTCTGGTGGACCCGTGGTATGTAACGGTGAGCTTCAGGGGGTCGTCTCATGGGGCTACGGCTGTGCACAGAGGAACTATCCCGGGGTGTACACCAAAGTCTGTAACTACGTGTCCTGGATCCAGAGCACCATGTCTTCCAACTAAAACCTTTCATCAGATTCACCCTCTTTCTTCTCAGATACCATACTTGTGTTTTTTCATCTCTTACTCTCACTGGTTACTACTGGTTACTACTATTACTACTACAGAGCTTTGTATTGAATGAGGCTTGAATAAAAGGTTAAACTCAGTAACTGGTGTATGAGTCTTACTGAAGATGTTCAGCTTACTGTATTTCTGACCTGTTAAGTAGTTACAGTAACTGTAACTTAGGTTATCAGTCTCAAGTGTATAATATAGGAATTCCATGATACATTAGTAACAACCTATGTATAAAACCCCGTCACCGTCTTAACTTTGTGCATTGAGAAAGTTTATTAGCACAAAACAGTAATCTGCTGACTGCCTAACACGCCGTTGATTCCTTCCTCTAAAGATGTACATGACAGAGCAGCTCAGTTAGCACACGGTAACATTGTATTCCACGACTTTATAATTGAGCATTAATAAATGGGGTTTTCTGTTCTCTACTAAAGTAATATCCTAATTTTCTATACTGTGTAATATTAATATATAAAGCGGATATTCTGAAAAATAACAGGACTACAGAGCACTTTTATATGTCAATAGGTTGTATTCCTGTTACATTATACAGGGCTTTCATTCAAGTTGGAGGTGGATTTGGAGTTTTTGGCTACTTAAAGAAACTGTTTCTATCATTAGTACAATTATTTACATTAATATGATATTTATTAGAAAGCCAGGAGATGGTATGTTTCTGGCTGACTCTTACAGTAAATATTTGTAGGGGTACACTTGAAAGAAATCCCCTAGGTAGAGATGTAAATTTGGCAATGCTGTCAGATATGAAAGGTTTTAATATTGAAAAGGTCCATTTGGACGGAATATTTAAGTATATCTTTATTTATATAGCACTATCCATGCACATAGCGCTTCAGAGCAGTAATACATGACATAAAATTATAACACATAATGGGAATTAGGGCTTCAGATATAAAAGTAACATTAGGAAAAGGAGTCCCTGTGACAAAGAATTTACAATCTAAGAGTGGAGTTCAATGAATATATAATGTAAAAAGGTTGGAAGAAATTAGGTGTTTCATAAGTAGCCAGTAAGGGGGTAAGAGAAGCATCTGAGGGTAATCTGAGACTGAGCAGGAGACTTCCCCAGATCACTTTAATTTCCTCCTAACTACTGTACAGTACTCAGTAAAATGTGGAGTTGGAGTGAATGGGTTCTTTCTCTCATATCAGGCAGCAACAAAGGGACATAAAAAAATGCCAGTAAACATGAACATTTAAATATATAAATAATAAATAATTAATTAAATGTGCATATAGTATACAGGATAATATTGTGTAAGTATGTTTCTTTGTTAGATAGCGGAGTGGAAATGGGAGAGAATGACATGAAGCTTGGTATAAACACATAGAACTTGAAAGAAACAAAAGAAGAAAAACTAATAACAGCTCAAACACTCCACCAGTCACATACTGTACTGTCCTTAAAACCTGTCACAGGAATGTTATTCTCAAAAGTGTCAATACAAGTCAATACGGCTATTGAACTGAAATTCTGTCACTTTATTTCATGATGTAATAAAATCATAGTATTATTTACGTTATTTTGTGTACATCTGGATTCTTCTACATAAACTCTCTCCATGTGTACAGAACATTCTAACCCTCTTGTGTCTCTTTTTCATATGTGCAGAGCTCAGCAAAAGTGCCTAAAGTCAGGCAGTAGCTGCAAAGGCAAACAATATCTTATCTTGCATTAAAATGCAATGGATGGAAAGGAAGTAAATATAGTTATGCCCCTCTATAAAGCTTTAGTAAGACCACACCTTGAATATGGAGTGCAGTTTTGGGCATCACTCCATAAAAATGAAAAAAGAAAGATTGGTATACAGGGACAGGCCAAGTGAGTTAACATGGGGAAAATGTTGATCCAGGGAGTAATCTGATTGCCAATATGTGGAGTCAGGAAGGATTTTATTTATTCCCTTATGAGATATCATTAGATGATATTTCACTGGGGTTTTTTGTTTGCCTTCCTCTGGGATTTATATACTATAAGTAAAAATTTAGGATAAACTCTGTCATCTTAATTTAGCATAGGTTGAACTTGATGGACTTATGTCTTCTTTCATCCTCATCTACTATGCAACTATGTAACAGTGCACAACATTTGTAAAAATGAAAATGTTGATGTATACCAACATATTTGTGTATTAGTAATGTATGGGTTTTTTTTTCAGGCTGAGATATTAATTCTAAAAAAGTTGTGAAGTGTGTTAGTAATATTAATAACATGTAAATACAAAGGGATGGATACCCTAAATAATAAATGTGTATATATAAATATAACTACTATATTAAGTGTTATATAAGTACATAAAAGGGGATATGCATTTCTAGGGAATAAAATGCAATCACAAGTGAAAAAGGATTATTTAAATAAATACGTATTATATATTAATCCGTTATTAATGTGAATTAATTATATAAAGAGTAGAGCAAATAATTATACATAACATATGTATTAACCCCTGGAAACATACCCGGCTCTGGATTATAGACAGACACGTTTGTGGGGTTATACAGAGAAAAAAAGCAAAAAAAAAAGAGCACACAGAATCCAAATATTTAGATTGCAAACAATTTAGTTTAAGGCTATCATTTGCTCCAAACTTTGTTCAATCAAATGGTATTTGTATTTTATTACACACCAAGGGTTTGGTATCTGGTTACAAGCAGATACATTGTTCAATCTTGTGATTTGGATATTGTGTGTTTTTTTACTGTGTTTGTTATCTGGTTCAATGTATATGTCTGTCATCAGTAAATTATTTGCAATCTAAATATTTAGATTCTGGGCGCACTTTTTTTTTGTTTTTTTCCCTTGAAATATGAATTCCTCTTTCAGAATGTGATGTATCTGGGGCCTAAATGTCTTTGGTGGCTGAGTTTTTCCTTTGAAAAATTAAACATAACAGCACGTGTCTATGTGTACTGAGTTCATATGTATACACAGATAATCTGAAATAGTTTGTATAATTGGAAACACACAAAAATTATCCAAAAGGTTAAAGAATAAAGAAGATTCCTCTTGTTGCACTCAATATTATAATGGAAAACCTGAATGTACCGATATATGTACCAGTTCCATTCTACCCTTCCCCCTTCCTTATTTTCTGTATCCCTTCCAAATTCATTATTTTTTAAATCCACGTGAAATAAATTTGAAATAAATAATCAGTTATTAAAAATAAACAATTTTTTTTTATACAAATCATTTCCATGTCCTACTTGTATTTCTGTCACATTTTAAAAATCCCTTTAGGACATGGCTCTGTAACACATTGTGCAGCGCCGTCCTTTAGGACATGGCTCTGTAACACATTGTGCAGCGCCGCCCTTTAGGACATGGCTCTGTAACACATTGTGCAGCGCGGCTCTTTAGGACATGGCTCTGTAACAGACTGTGCAGCGCGGCCCTTTAGGACATGGCTCTGTAACACATTGTGCAGCGCGGCTCTTTAGGACATGGCTCTGTAACACACTGTGCAGCGGGGCCCTTTAGGACATGGCTCTGTAACACATTGTGCAGCGCGGCTCTTTAGGACATGGCTCTGTAACAGACTGTGCAGCGCGGCCCTTTAGGACATGGCTCTGTAACACACTGTGCAGCGGGGCCCTTTAGGACATGGCTCTGTAACACATTGTGCAGCGGGGCCCTTTAGGACATGGCTCTGTAACACATTGTGCAGCGGGGCCCTTTAGGACATGGCTCTGTAACACATTGTGCAGCGCGGCTCTTTAGGACATGGCTCTGTAACACATTGTGCAGCGCGGCCCTTTAGGACATGGCTCTGTAACACATTGTGCAGCGCCGCCCTTTAGGACATGGCTCTGTAACACATTGTGCAGCGCCGCCCTTTAGGACATGGCTCTGTAACACATTGTGCAGCGCGGCCCTTTAGGACATGGCTCTGTAACACATTGTGCAGCGGGGTCCTTTAGGACATGGCTCTGTAACACATTGTGCAGCGCCGCCCTTTAGGACATAGCTCTGTAACAGACTGTGCAGCGCGGCCCTTTAGGACATGGCTCTGTAACACATTGTGCAGCGTGGCCCTTTAGGACATGGCTCTGTAACACATTGTGCAGCGCGGCCCTTTAGGACATGGCTCTGTAACACATTGTGCAGCGCCGCCCTTTAGGACATGGCTCTGTAACAGATTGTGCAGCACCGCCCTTTAGGACATGGCTCTGTAACACATTGTGCAGCGCCGCCCTTTAGGACATGGCACTGTAACACATTGTGCAGCGCCGCCCTTTAGGACATGGCTCTGTAACAGATTGTGCAGCGCCGCCCTTTAGGACATGGCTCTGTAACACATTGTGCAGCACCACCCTTTAGGACATGGCTCTGTAACACATTGTGCAGCGGGGTCCTTTAGGACATGGCTCTGTAACACATTGTGCAGCGCCGCCCTTTAGGACATGGCTCTGTAACACATTGTGCAGCGGGGCCCTTTAGGACATGGCTCTGTAACACATTGTGCAGCGCCGCCCTTTAGGACATGGCTCTGTAACAGATTGTGCAGCGGGGACCTTTAGGACATGGCTCTGTAATACATTGTGCAGCGCCGCTCTTTAGGACATGGCTCTGTAGCATATTGTGCAGCGGGACCCTACAGGCCTGCACAACTCCAGTCCTCGAGGGCCGCAAACAGGCCAGATTTTCAGGATATCCCTACTTCAGCACAGCTGGGTCAATTAATGGCTCAGTCAGACTGAGCCACTAATTAAGCCAGCTGTGCTGAAGTAGGGATATCCTGACAACCTGGCCTGTTTGCGGCCCTCGAGGACTGGAGTTGTGCAGGCCTGCGTTTAACAGCTACGAGTTTAAAGATACGAGGAGTTAACTGTATCTTTCAGAGACGTCTTCTCATCCGAGATAGGTGCATGACATTAATATGGACATGCCTAGCTTATAAACCCACAGGGGACAGTTTAAGGGAACATGGTTACAGGGGTATACATTAACACACTTTACTGATCCCAAGAGCTGACACAAATAACCCATTACACACAGTTTTTAGGGGCAGCCAGCTGGGCTTCACCTTTATTATTTAAAACCAGAAACAGAACATGAAACACAGACAGAGCTCAGTGCACATCCAGTGAAACTTACACACGGTACAGTGCCTAAATATACATGTATAGATATCTATTAAATAATATGGTCTTTTAGTTTAACATTTTGGCCAAAGTGTTGTAAGCCCCTGAGGCACTACACGGCAGACCACATCTCAACGGTCCCTAACACTAATATAAATTCTTAATAACCTGTGCATTACCAGGAGAATGATTTATAATAAATCTGTCAAAATTAGTTGCATAGTTCTAAGTCTGATTGAAGCTCTTATTAACCTGTACATTACCAGGAAAAGCACTCTGTATTAGATTTGTCACAATCATACAGCAAGCAAGCAAGTTCCCCTGAGAGTGGGAGATGATATGGAGCTTTTAACCATTTAAATGGGGGAGGGGGTGAGCTTCAATTACTGTAGGTAGGAGGTTGCCACCCTCCAATCAGCTAAGACCAGCTGAACAAGAATTGTAAAACATCTGGTTTTAAATATATATTGCCATGCTCAGTAGCACTCCTCTGTGACACTTATATGCTTATATATATGTTGTGGTTATTTTGGGGGTTCAATATGAGCTTGTAGGTGTCCTGTATGCTTCACCTTTATTATGAAGGCCGGCTACCCCCTATCGTCACAGCCATAAACTAATGTTCTTTAACGCATATCATGTACTGATGTTCCTTTATGCATACCGTATACTAATGTTCCTTTATGCATGCACTATACTAATGTTCCTTTATGCATGCCATATACTAATGCTCCTTTATGCATGCACTATACTAATGTTCCTTTATGCATGCCATATACTAATGTTCCTTTATGTACTAATGTTCTTCTTACTATATATTTTATTTTATACATATTATTTTAAATATACTTTTTTGTAATATACTACATATTGAATATATAATTGACATGATCTTTCATTATTTGTTTATGCTGTAGTGTTTGTATGTTAAATCACAATAAAATATAAATGATAAGAAACGATACTACCAGTAATATATAACAAATGTGGACAATTAATACTACATCATTTTAATATACTCCAAAGTATTTCCTTCCCAGTTTTAATGCATTTTAGTCATTCAATTAAATATTGCACATGCTTTTTTGTCAAATACAGTCTAGATGGGTAAGTTGTTTCATACTGTATATGTTATCAATTTCTACATTTCTACATTATTTGTATTACCAAAATAGGTGGCACAGGAAGGTCACTGATAAGGTAACAGCAGGCCCACCGCGGCTCACGTGTACATTAAGTGAACAATGTTTCCATGCTGTAACACGAGGTTTTAGATAAAGTGATTCTCAGAGTATAAATTACTGCCATTTCTCAATAGAAACACATCAAACCCCAATATCTACCATGAAGTTCCTGCTGATCTGTGCGCTCCTGGGAGCAGCTGGTGAGTCTTATTACTGAGAATATGCTGCTATTTCCTTCTCCTTTCCATCCTGTTTCATATGCACTGTTATTATCTTCCTGTACTTGATACTTTGAACTTACCGCTAACTTTGCCTTAGTGTACAGTACATACCAGCAGCCGCCTCGCTCTGAATATATTGCATACAAGTTATTTCTCCCTTGCACCCTCTTGCATTGGGGGGAAAGCGTTTGTATCAGTTTAACATGCTCCCCGGTCAGTGTGACGACCCCAGTATCTCTGTGTATATGGAAACTGCTAATGGACGTGTCTCTCTCCCAGCTGCTTTCCCCATTGATGATGATGATAAGATCGTAGGAGGTTACACCTGTGCCAAGAACTCTGTCCCCTTCCAGGTGTCCCTGAGCTCTGGTTACCATTTCTGCGGAGGATCCCTCATTAACAACCTGTGGGTTGTGTCTGCTGCTCACTGCTACAAATCGTAAGTAACGTGTTTGGTAGAAGTGGCGTTCACTGCTTGTCTGATTTTCTTTGAAAGTTATGATCACAATTAAAGTAATTGAGGACTTCAGATGATTAAAACTCGCTGATTCACACTGTCATGTGGGTATATGCTCCAGTTTTAGTTACAGTATTTATTTTCTCCATAACTCCTTTTCCCAAGCGTCTCATATATTAATGTATTACCTTATATATGTTCATCATAATGTTGAACCAAATATAGTTCTCTCATTTTGAAAAACAAAACATATTTGGGTATATTTATAAACATGTTACTGCTGTTAAATGAGTGCAAAACGCAGCATTTTATTTATCAGCTAAAAAATGCTATATTATTTATTATTTATTTCAGTTCCTTATGTATATTACTCTGCTGTTTCCTGCATGCGCCACTTAATTTCTGACATATTCATTACTAACTTCACTATACATCAGAACGCTCATGGATTGGTGATTCTATTCTAAATTCCTTGTAGGAGCATCCAAATTAGTCATCTCTGACTCGTGGTTTTCTGTCATTATTTCACATTCTTACCGGACTAACTTTCCCTGCAGGAGTATCCAGGTCAGACTTGGAGAACACAACATCTTTGTGAATGAAGGAACTGAGCAGTTCATCAACTCTGCCAAAGTCATCAGACATGCCAGCTACAACTCCAGGACCCTGGACAATGACATCATGCTGATCAAGCTTGCCTCTGCAGCCTCTCTGAACTCCTATGTGAATGCTGTGGCTCTTCCCACTGGCTGTGCAAGCGCTGGCACCAGCTGCCTGATCTCTGGCTGGGGGAACACACTCAGCAGTGGAAGTGAGTCAACAGAACACCCACCATAAATAGTGCCAATACATTTTTGAGGAATACTTCTGATATATTCAATTATTAGACCTGTACCTACTGGGACAATCCCTAATGTATATTAGAATCACAACCTTATAAGAATATAATATACTTATGTTGATCCAAATGGTCTTTGTGTTCGTGTCCAACGCCAAATGCAGGGATTTACCTCACACCTCACACCTTTAAGCCATGGCCAGGCTGTGATTCTATTCTAGGTACTGTCATCCACAGTTGCTGCAGCTGCTACAGTATCATAACTAGTGTACATTGGTATACTGCATCATATGTGCACTAGAACAAATGGACATCTGCTATTGTTGGAATGTCTTGTTGGAATTGGAGCAATTCCCAATAGTTAAGAGGAAACCAGCAGCAGAGAACGTGTATTTCCTGTTCTGCCACATGACTCATGTTTGGTGCCTTTATTATGCGCAGGCACTGTAGAATGTCATATTCTGAACTACAGTACCTGCTAACAAAGACCCGATTCCTTTGTGTCAGTAGGGGCTAGTTCTGTCTTTTGAATTAGGAATACATGTCCTCTTTTAATGCTCCTTTTATAATCATATCTAAATAGAAAAACAGACTCCACCTATTGGTCAAAAGACGCACATGCTGACAGGCAGAGACAATGAAGAAGAACAAACAAACTTCCAGTAGAAACATTATGTTTGCATTTCTTTTCCTTACCTTGGTTAGTGGTCCCTCATCGTGGACTTTTTCAGTCAAAATCTCATGGTTCTTGTCACTGTGTTTATGACCTGTATTTTTCTTCCCTCTCTGTAGGTAATTACCCAGACCTCCTGATGTGTGTGAATGCTCCCATCCTGACTACTACCCAGTGCAACAATGCCTACCCAGGGGAGATCACCAACAACATGATCTGTGTGGGCTACGTTGAAGGTGGCAAGGATTCCTGCCAGGTAATGCCTTGAGAATCCTGTATCTGACCTAGAATAATACCTTTGGTATATTGCACATAGGTTCTTCTACATTGATCCCCAGCAGCATTATTCATACTGAAGAACTCTAGCTAAAGCCTTGCTATTTCCCTTTGCATGCCCTTCTTTTTGTAGCTGGTTTGTAGTTGGTCTCAGCAATGTCTGAATTTCTAATGATATTTTCTTTCCATCAGGGCGACTCTGGTGGACCCGTGGTGTGTAACGGTCAGCTTCAGGGGGTCGTCTCATGGGGCTACGGCTGTGCACAGAGGAACTACCCCGGGGTGTACACCAAAGTCTGCAACTACGTGTCCTGGATCCAGAGCACCATGTCTTCCAACTAAAACTCTTTTGAAATTTAAGGCTACATTTACTGACCAGACTTCTGTAATGAACACAATTGTAATAAACTGATAATCTTTATATTTCTGTTTACGCTTCTTACTAATGATCTTCAGTCAATATATAAAGAAATATAGTAACTCTGTCTCTGAACTTCAGAGTGAATCCCACGTATTCTAAATATTGAATTAATCAAACACAAAATACAAGCAGAACCACACAGACTAGTTTTTGTTTGAATATGATAGGTTCAAAGATGCAGCTATGTAGAAAATAGTTTTTTGGAAAATTGATTGAAAGAGTGCATTGCTTCAAAAAATCTATTTCTCACCTAAAATGATTATAGGCAATATATTATTATTTATTATCTTACATTTGACACATGTTTCCTTATTCTTTGTATGGTGTGTGATGTATATAGATATGAATGTATTAAGAATTGTTTGCATTTACTTGCATTTGTCTTGAACCTCAAGAAAAACTTGATGAACAATTTTGACGTTTTACTAGAGCACAACAGCGATGTATGCTGTTCATTTATTTTACATATCATTTGTATATCTGCGCAACAGCAAAGTCCAACATTTTTTCAGTTAACCACCAAGTAGCATAATTTTTTTTCTTTGTGTATAAAAAGTTGATGCACAACCGATCAAAATCAGTTTTATACATTGGCACACAAAGACGCATTAATTTGCTACTCGCCTTTGGGTCAACTATATTGACTTGACAAGCTGTAATAACTGGAATGCTGTACTGGTGTGAGACCCAACAGGACAAGAAGCCCCAACCACTGCTTTCCTATGCAGCAGCTCTAGCAGTGTGAGCTAAACCAGCTGCTTGGTAGCATTACTGTAACTGTCTGTTAACATATTTCCAAGGGATATATATATATATATATATATATATATATATATATATCGAATGTAAATATACTGTATACTCATTTGCATGTCTTAGGCAGGTCTGCAACCCCGCCTTTCACCATTAGCACCCAGCACACAGCACTTCCACTGCAGCAAGGGATTCTGGGAAATGACATGCAAATGAGCACACAGTACCACTTTTTGCTTCAAAAACCATTTTATACATGGTTCCCTATAGGCTTAAGCTTGCTGCATGGTCACAGCTTTAAGTACAGCCAGGGTTAAGATGCATAGCCAGTAAAATATATATAAATATATATATTCTTTATTGTAACCTTGATAGAACTTCAAGGACAAAGTAATAATATGTACTGAAGGCTCTTAGTTACGGAGGCCAGGTGACATCAAATAAATGGACTGTAAGATGTCTTCCCATGCCAGAAGGTGTCTCATAGCAGAAGACTGATTATTAGATGTGCTACTCTATCCCTGAAGTGCTTTGTACTGGTATGGGAATTCAAAGAGAATTGACCTACAAACTGAGTATACTGTGACAGTTGTGCTAGCCATCAGTTGGTTTAGCTCATGCTGTTAGAATAATATAGGGTTCTAGTCATTCTGGGTCTGACACCAAAGACACCATCATTAGGTGCCTTATTATCAAAATGTATGGAAACCTGTGAGGTAACATGGAACCACACAAAAACAACAAGAGACTGATATAAGTAAAATAAATTGTGTTTAATGTTCACACCTAGGTAAATAATGAAAAGGGCTAAACAAAGGGTTAATTTAAAGTCTATAGAGCTAGGTGCGAAAGAAAGGTAGCCAGGGAAAGACAAAAGAACAAAGAGGAAGGAGTGCAAGGGAAAAACCAGAACAAGGTGCAAGGAGTGCAAGGGAACAACAAGAACAAGGGGCAAGGAGTGCAAGGGAACAACAAGAACAAGGGGCAAGGAGTGCAAGGGAACAACAAGAACAAGGGGCAAGGAGTGCAAGGGAAAGACAAGAACAAGGGGCAAGGAGTGCAAAAGAAAGACAAGAGCCAGGGGCAAGGAGTGCAAGGGAAACACAAGAGCCAGGGGCAAGGAGTGCAAAAGAAAGACAAGAGCCAGGGGCAAGGAGTGCAAGGGAAACACAAGAGCCAGGGGCAAGGAGTGCAAGGGAAACACAAGAGCCAGGGGCAAGGAGTGCAAGGGAAAGACAAGCACAAGGGTCAAGGAGGGTAAGAGAAAGACAAGAACAATGGGCAAGAAGTGCAAAGGAAAGACAAGAGCCAGGGGCAAGGAGTGCAAGGGAAAGACAAGAACAAGGACAAGGAGGGCAATGGAAGACAAGAACAAGGGGCAAGGAGTGCAAGGAAAAGACAAGACAAAACAAAGGTACCAGTAAGATCTGCAGAACCTGATGCAAGGCCATGGAAAGATAAGGGACAGGAGGGAGAGGGTGGGGGGAGAGGGGGAGGCCACGGGAAACACCTGTTTCTCTATCAGCAAGTGCTGTGTCAGAAAACACATTTCCCACACTTTCAAAGTATCTATTCTCTAGTTTAATTTCTTTACCCTACCCTGTTTATCTGTATAAAAAGAGATTTTAATGTACTACAAATTGCTGTTCCCCTTTAAATACTGATCCACAGAGGTCCATTAATGACTTAATAAGGCACCAAGCTAAGATAACACACTGTTATATGCTTATGTGTACCTGCAAAGTTCCATAATGCCCCGTTAGGTGCTAATGTGCACCTGCAAAGTTCCATAATGCCCCGTTAGGTGCTAATGTGTTCCTGCAAAATTCCTGTTTAAAAAAGAAATACCCACCCAGCTTTTATTATTGATCTCTGGTATGTTTTGGATAGCAAAAGCTGTTTTGTTAATCGTATGCAGCTAAGCGTCCAACTTGTAGCAGGCAGATTTATTGGGGGGGTGGCGGGTCATGTGACTGCTTAGATGCATAAATATAATACCAGTTTAAGGGAAATCATTTGCAGGGTAACATTTGCAAAAATGATGCATCTTAAAGTGATAATCTTTAAGTGATAATATATAGTTAGACTATAGTTTGACTAGAGGTGGACTGGGGGCTGCATCTTCTACACAAGACAACAAACGGCGAGCTTATCTGTTCACACTATGATCCCATCCTTGTCAGCTTCTACTTTTAACCCCCTTAAACACCTTATTTACTGCAGCCTCTCCCAACAGACTGCACACAACTGCCCCCCCCTCCCCTTCAACCCCTCAACCAACTCCCTCTGCAAACCCTGAATAAGCCCTAGCATTTTTTCAAGGAAAAGGCATACCTCTGCTGTTTAGTCTGCACACACTCACTTGGCTCACAACAGCTTCATGCAACATGAAGTACCTCTGTGATACAGTACCTCTGTGATAATGAACCTGCTATGTATCTCAACTTTGTTCTTTCTTGTGGCCTCATGGAAATTTTACTCTCTCTATCCATTACAATCCCCTCCCTCCTGGCCCACACCCAATATCATTATACACCCTGGATTACTCAAAAGCCTTGCACTTACTGTATGTTGGTAGAGAACTGTGAAAACCAGCACACCAACCACTACTCCCTCACACCCAACAACTACTCAAATTTCTACTCATACTATGACTCTCTTTAGCAGGTTATAGTGAACTTAACCAGGGCCCTTCCTTTTCAACTCTGCCCCATACATCTGAGAATACCCCCCTTCAAATTCCAAAAGGTCTATCTGTCGCCCATATAAATATCCGAAACCTGCTTCCCAAACTGGATGAACTAAGGGCATGGTGCCTTATGCATAAACCCAAAGCCATCGTTCTCACAGAAACATAGCTAACCCATAAAACCCTAGATGCAAATATTGCCATTCAGGGATACTCAATTTCTAGGAAAGATAGGTCAAAGAGAGGAGGAGGGGTGTTATTTTATATTGCAGACACCTTAAAATTTACACTATTAAATTGCCACCCAAGCACACCCTCTTTTTAAATCATAGTTGGCAAAATCTGCCTCCCCTATTCTAAGCCTGTCCTGAATGCTGGCATCTACCGCCACACCCCCCCAAAGCCCCTCTACAGTCCCTGACTGATATCACCCAGTTTCTTTGCTCCACTTCCTCTCTGAACGAGAAGAGTGAGCTGCTAGTTCTTGGGGATTTCAACTACAATTGTCTCGACCCTAAAAAACACAAAGTCCAGATACAACTCAAGTCACTTAACCTAATGCAACTCATTTCCCAACCCACACTGACAATCCTGAAAGCTCACAACCACTCCTTGCTAGACTGGACTCTCTCTTCAAATCCCAGAAGAATCCAATCCTCTGGCATCCTTCCTGACATTTTCAATGACAATGCAATAGTGTAGTGTGTAAGGAAAATTAAACTGCCCCATTCAAGCCCAAAAGTTCTCCTCACTAACATTTAGAAACTTTAACCTACAACAGTTTCTGGCTGACCTTACCAACTGTCATTGGTACAGAATAGACTTAATTCCCGACCCCGATTCTGCTCTCGACTATTTCCAATCCGAGTTCTTAAAACTCTGTGATACCCCTGCCCCACTATGCAGAATAAGAGTACAGGGGGCCTACCTTCTATTGGTTACAACTGACCTTATGGTGCTACCATTTCAGGGATGCCTTGTGGAAAAACTACAAAGTAACTAGCACTAACAAGGATCTTAATCACTACAGATGCCTGCGGAATATGTGCACAAGGCAAACAAGACATGCAAAAGTACAATATTACTCTGACAATCTTCGCCAGAATACATCAAACCCAGCTAACTTCTGGAAGGATTTCCACAACATATTCCAGCCTTCTAGCCATCAACAACCAAGTAATATTACTAAGGAGGATATTACTCTGAAAAATCCCACTGACATTGCAAATGCATTCAATGATTACTTTGTGGGGTGTGCTACTAACTTATTAGCGAAACGCAACCCAAACCACAGACATTAACCTCATTCTGAGAGTACCCCTATAGCCAGGTCCGCCAACAGGGGGGGACAAAGGGCCCCCTGAGAGGCCATGGCCGTTAATTTAATATTTAAAAAAAACGCTGCACCCGGCACCGGTCTCCCTGTTGGCAGCGCCAGAAGTGAGCTTCCGGCGTACCGGCGTGAGAGGGAGGCCCGGCGTGGGCAGGAGCAGCATCGTGGCACAGGTGCCTGCAGCTGGGCCGGTGGCAACTGCTGTGACCAGCCGCCGGGCCCTTCGCAGCACCGTGCCCCCACCCCCCACAGGACCGGGCCATTCCGCCACCACCCGCTGCCGCCCGCTATCCCACCACCACCACCCCCCGGCCATCCCTAAAGGCCGCCCCACCACCCTCCCTCCCCCCCCCCGCTGCACCAGGTCATCCCGCCACCGCTGCATCCGGGCCATCCATCCCCCTGCACCGCCCACCCCCCACCCGCTGCACCGTCCTGTCCCGCCATCCCGCAGCACCGGGCTGTCCCGCCCCTGCAGCACCGGGCCGTCACACCAGCCCCTGCAGTCCTGCCACTCCCCCCCCCACAGCACCGGGCCATCCCACCAGCCCCTGCAGTCCTGCCACCACCACCCCACTCAGCACCCCCGCCACCCTTTGCAGCATCGGGGCCCCCCGCATTTGCCGCCACCACCTGCAGTCATCGGCTTCCCCCCAGGATCGCCACCCCAGCGGCCACCGGCAGGCCTCCACCTCTGTGTAAATGTAAGTTTGATTTATATATATATGTATTGGGGGGTGGGGTATTTTTTTTAAATGTATTGGGGGGGTTGTGGTATTTTTTTCTATGTATTGGGGTGGGTTGTGGTATTTTTTTCTATGTATTGGGGGGGGTTGAGGTATTTTTTATATTATTGGGGGGTTAGGGTATTTTGTATATGTATGTATTTTTATGTGGAGTGTGTGCGTGTATATATATATATACACACACACACACACACACACACACACACACACACACACACACACACACACACACACACACACACACACACACACACACACACACACACACACACACATGTATTGGGGGGGGTTGGGGTATTTTTTTTATATGTATTGGGGGGTTGGAAGTTTTGTGCATTGGGGGGTGGGAAGTTTTTTGGTATATATTTTGTGGGGGGAATTGTGTGGGGGGGACGGAATGAGGGAGCGTAGGGTAATTGATGGAGGGAGCGGAGAGAGGGGGTGAGTGAGGAAAAGAGGGAGTAAGAGTGAGAAACAGGGGAGAGAAATACATGTGAGGCGGGATAGTGAGATTGGGTGAGACGAAAGGGAGAGAAATACATGGGAAGGGGGGGAAGAGAGGGGGCTCGTGAGGTGTGAAATGGGGGGGGGGGGGGGCGGTGGGCAATACCGCCGAGATGGGGGGGGCCTGCTTAAAATGTTTGTCCCAAGCCTCACGATCTCTGTTGTCGGCCCTGCCTATAGCCCCACCCTCTCCCAACACTTCTCACAATTTTCAATTTGTTCCAGTATCCGAAGAGGAAATTACACAAGCGCTCCTCAAATTAAAACTAAGCAGAAAATGTGGACCTGATTTACTGCAATCTAAGTTCCTAAGACTTGGTGCCTCAGCCATTGCCAAACCAATTGCTTCCATAGTCAACTCTGTACTGACTGCAGGCCATATATCTGAAACCTCAAAAACTGCCAGAGTTGTCCCAATCTTCAAAAGTGGGGAGAAAAACACTGTCTCAAACTACAGGCCAATCTCTCTTCTCCCAATACTATCCAAAGTCATGGGAAAATGTGTTAACTCCTAATTAAGCGATTACTATACCAAGAAAAATTTCACAAGCCAATTCTAATCTGGCTTCCGCCCCAAACACTCCATGGTAACTACCCTGCTAAAAGTTTGCAGTGAAATCCAGTGTGGAATAGAACTGGGACAACTCACTGGTGCAATATTCCTAGATTTTGCAAAGGCTTTTGATATTGTTGATCATGTTATCTTGCTTAACAAACTCCAGTGCTCTAGAATAAGGAAGCATGCTTTAAACTGTTTTCATCCTACCTATCAGGTAGATCCCAACATGTGTCTACAGTATCTCAGGTTTTAACTCCAACCCATTGGATATCACCTGTGTTGTCCCACAAGGCTCTGTTCTGGGGCCCCTACTCTTCTCGGTATTCATCAATGATCTTCCTACAGCTTGTAAGGGAACTTCAATACACATGTATGCAGATGACACAATCTTAAATCCACACAGCCCTAGCCTCTCCGACCTTGAGCATATACTTTGAGAAAAGCGTAGATAAAAAACAGTCTGAGGTTATTTTGAAACAGAATAACACGTGAATTTATTCAAGTCAAGTGCACAACGGAGACAGCTTTTGAAAAAAAAACTCTCTAACAATAACACGGTATGCCATATATTTATACCCTAAAACCTAAAGCTCCACCCCTTTATGGGGGGGGGGGGGTTTGCACGTCACTAAACATTACCTAATTTTGTAATACATAACAATACTAAAGCTGATGTCATTTTGTAATACATAATAATACTGAATAACTGTATGAAAGCTAAAAATCATTATGGGGGTAAATGTGATGTCAGTTCTGCCACTTGGCACATTGTGTGAGAAACAGTTTATCTTAGACTACTAATGAGGCTTTCTCATAATATCTGGCCTGTTTACACTTTCAATTTGGAAGCTGATTGGATGAGAAACGATCAATAAAGTCAGCTAGGAGCGAAAACATTCCATGCCTGTTTCACACGTTTGTTTATACAGAAATGAAACACAGAAATGAAGACTCATTGAGACAAGACAAAATGGCGGATTGAAATATGCAAACAAAATGGCTTCATCCTAAATGCTGTTATGTTGTTATGTCAGACCCCCTAATGTCTCAACTTCATCAACTTCAATCTGACTTTTTGAGACTTGAAAATTGGATTTCCCAAAACAAACTGTTTTTAAACACTGACAAGACTGTAACAATGGTATTTGTGACCAAGGTTATATTTTTAAAGCTTCCAATTACCGAGCTCCAGATCAGAATCAACGCTAATACAACCCTAACTCCTGGTACTAGTTTTAAATTCTTGGGCATATGGTTTGACGCGCATTTAACATTTGGGATGCACATTGATACCCTGACATCCAAAACCTATGCCAAGCATGGTGTCCTTTATAGGAACAAATCTTCCCTAAGTCTGCTGGTCAGAAAGTGTATCGCACAGCAGATGCTAATTCCAATTATCGACTATGGGGACATAGTATAACTCTCAGCACCCCAAACTCACCTTAGAAAAATTGATACCCTCTATAATTTAATATGCCATTTTGTTCTCCAATGCAACTAAAACACACATCACTGCGAAATGCTCAAACAATTAGATTGGTCATCACTTGAGTCTAGGCGCAAAGATCATCTCTCCTGTCTTGCCTTCAAATACTTTCTGGGCAAGTTACCCAGACCTGAACAAGCTCCTCACCCCTACCACATGCAACTCTTATCATCGGAGATCTAACTCCAAAAGACTGTTCATGGTCCCAAGGTTCAGCAAAGTATCCGGTCGCTCCTCCTTCAATAACTGTGCACCCCAAAACTGGAACAATCTACCGGAGACTCTCACAGCACCACCAGTCTAAGTTCTTTCAAAACTAAAGCTGTCTTGCATTTTAATCTGGTCTGTAACTGTTACATACTGTTACAACATATATAATATATATTATCTTTAACTGTGCATGCAATGTCTTGTATATAATGTATACCCTGTTCACTTATGTAACTATGTATTTGTAAACATGTATTATTTGTCATCATTACTGTATGCCCAGGACATACTTGAAAACGAGAGTTAACTCTCAATGTATTTCTTCCTGGTAAAACATTTGATAAATAAATAAATAATGCCCGTTTAGGTGCTAATGTGTACCTGCAAAGTTCCATAATGCACTGTTAAGTGCTGTTGAGGGCTAAAAAGGGCATTACTTTAAGTATAAACGGCGTTTGTGCTAATCATATGCAAAACAGATGTACCACCTAATAACACATATCTAAAGAAGTCTGAAAGAGAGAAGAGAGAGGGAGAGAGGGAGAGAGAGAGAGGTACAGTAATGTGAGATGTTATTTGAAGCTTAGACACTGCTAAATTAACATGGTGTCAAGCCTATTCTAATGAGATATATCACAGTCTTTGTTTTGGCTTATAATTCGCTTTATGGATATTCTGTTAACCTCAGGGACAATAACGTGCATTGATTATTTTGATAAGGGTCGTTATTAGGACCTCTTCTGGATCTGACTGACAGAAGGAATATAATGCACATGAAGTCCTAACTATTTCAGTCAAATGTTTAAGAATGACATATGTTGTAGATGTAGGAAAATGTGAAGGAATTAATAGCACAACAGGTTAAATAAAAGAGTTAGCTATTAAAGTAAATGTTTAGAGATGTCATAAATGACATTAAAGAGCTTTAGCACATGTGCCCGTGGACTGCATTGATGACAGCAGTTTAGATAAGAAGGAAAGAGAGGCCAAAACCATAAAGCCATCCAAAAGTTGTACAATGTTGAAGGGCAACACCTTCCTAGTCAGATATGGTTATAGGCCTAGAAATGTGATGGCAAGTACCTTTGACACTTGAACCACAGTTACTGTATCTCTACACACAATAGAATTGGCTGCATATACAAACACTTATCACATGGGAGTTTGTTGACATATTAAGGAAAGGGAACAGCTGGGGTTCTGGGCAGAGGACCACCAGTTTTCCATCCAACTCTTCCACCTGTTTTTCTTCAGGCAGTTTATCTCTGGCAGGAGCAGAAGACCTTGAACCAACACTTATAATACTCCTCCAGTATGATATAAATATGAGATGCACAAGTCCTCAGCACAAGAAACCGACTACAGAAAGCTGCTATGAAGTTCCTCGTGATTGCAATCGTGCTGGGAGTAGCTGGTAAGTTTTAGAACATAAGAGGCTAGGCTGGTTAAGTGTTTTATATACTGTAGATCATGTAAGCACAACTCTACAAGGTAGAACAAAAGAATGAATGAATGAATCCCATTCACTGAAAGTAAGAATTGTATGTTCTGTTTTAAGATGCGCAGCTCTACTTTACTCGGCTACATGACATAGCTGCCTATTATGCCATATGTTGGTAGCTTTTTCTTATTCCCTCCCTAAAGGACACTCCTAATAGATGCATCTTTTTGTCTAGCTGCATCATTTGATGATGATGATAAGATCGTAGGAGGTTACACCTGTGCCAAGAACTCTGTCCCTTACCAGGTGTCCCTGAGCTCTGGTTACCATTTCTGTGGAGGGTCCCTGATTAACAACCAGTGGGTTGTGTCTGCTGCTCACTGCTACAAATCGTGAGTAACACAGGCATGCTACTTATCTACTATGCTTTGTTTGAGGCCTGGCTTTTTGAACGCCCTGCTTTATATAATCCGTGTGACCATGTTGCTTTAGTCATTTTTTTTTCAACTCCTTCAGTGTCATCACATGAACTATATCTAACAATAAATACATCTGATGAAGTCTATTGCTTTCTGATCTGAAATATTTCATACAGGCGTATTCAGGTCAGGCTGGGGGAACATAACATTGCTGTGAGTGAGGGGTCAGAACAGTTCATCGACTCTACAAAAGTCATCAAGCATCCCAGCTACAACTCCAGGAACTTGGACAATGATATCATGCTGATCAAGCTTTCTTCTGCAGTCAATCGCAACTCCTATGTGAATGCTGTGGCTCTTCCCTCTAGCTGTGCAAGTGCTGGCACCAGCTGCCTGATCTCTGGCTGGGGGAACACACTCAGTAGTGGAAGTGAGTCAATTTAACATCTTTGAACCTTTCAACCCAACATTCTCATTGTCCCCTTGTTAACTTGTCACTGCCAATGTTAGATCAGAGAACTTCCCATTGTAAAATAGAAAATTCCTCATGTATATGTCTGTCTCTATCTCTGTAGGTAACCAGCCAGATCTCCTGCAGTGTCTAAACGTCCCCATATTGAGTGACAGTCAGTGCAGCAACTCCTACCCAGGGGAGATCACTAAGAACATGTTCTGTGCCGGGTATTTGGCTGGTGGGAAGGATTCTTGCCAGGTAATATACCTTATTTTACCTCAATATTTGCTTCTCATTACGGGTAGCTACTCAGAACCTATGGTCCTGTGTTAGAGCCCTGATAAGCTTTATCTTTCCAGCATGTTTTTTTTTTAGTGGTAAATTCATTTTGTGAATCTTTTCTCCATCCATCGGCAGAAGAAGATGAATGTCTGGCCTCAATATCGATTTATTGGGATAGTTCTCTTTCCTTCACTGACCTCTCCTTGGGTTTTTTCTTCCTCTGTGGCCAGTAGATGGGTTCACAGTTGATTAATAATGCTAGTGTTTTGTTTGTGTTAGGCTGTAACACTCTCTCTTCTCCTGTCAGGGTGACTCTGGTGGACCCGTGGTGTGTAATGGTCAGCTTCAGGGTGTCGTCTCATGGGGCTACGGCTGTGCACAGAAGAACTACCCCGGGGTGTACACCAAAGTTTGCAACTACGTGTCCTGGATCCAAAGCACCATCTCTTCCAACTAAAACCTTTCATTACATCTAACCTCTATTCTCTTAGTTAACTCTTCTACTTTACACAGATGATTACTCACCCTATTTAGAGCATTGCATTTTCCAAGCCTTGAATAAATTTTTCATCTCAAACTATGATTTGTGGTTTCTTTAATAATGATATTCAGATCTGAGAGCATGATGATATGTTTATGGTAGCGCTCACTAATCCAAAATATTTCTTGTTAAAAAATATACTTTTTTATGGCCCTTTCTACTGGCACAGATGGGTTAATCATATTGATGGATATTATGACAAACTGAATACAAGAAACATTGGTAGTAGATGGATACATCTGCCTTCTGAACACATGGGATAAATATCCAGAGGGTTAGACTTCATTCCCTAAAGTTCTATTCCATAATCTGAGATGGACAAGACTCAGGGAATGCAACGTATAGATTCTGTAAACTAATTCTTGGAGGTTTTGCCACAGGGAGAGGATGGAAAGTGTTTAGGAAGAAGAGAGAACGGCAAATAAGTATTGGTGAGAGCAATGAGGTCATGATTCTAAACCCTCCTAAATAATCTGATATTAGGTCACCACAGATATCTCATAACGTCTCCAAAGAACCTCCATTGCGAATCATGTACACAATGTCCTTTAAACACAATCCTACTTCTTCCCCACTATATAAATGACTCACAATAGTACTGCATAGGAGGTCTTTCTCTATGCCTGATTATCAGGGTCCTCAGTACATCAAATATTCTCAATTTCATGCTTTTCATAGATTTTCTGAATAAGTGAGATATGCCATGTGAGAGTGTTTCTCAACTGGCTAGGAATCCCCACCCAGACCAAGTTTTATGAATAATCAATTTATTATTTAATACGTTTGCACTTATTTGTGATTATCCGTTATCCATAACTCCTGTCCTGGCTTGGGTGTCCTGAGGAAAGTGCAGAGAAACCTGCAGTTTCTAAGAAACAGACTGATATCAAAAGAAGGACAGTGGGACACCAACAAAGAGACTAAAGGCCGGGAATCAGGAGAAAAACACTGTGAATAATATGTATTATAAGATTGAGTAGTATGTTTTTCATATTAAGATGACCAGGTTATTGTGTTAAATGTAAACATACATTATAAATAGAAGTTCCCTCTTGTGTTAGGAAGTGGCCCCTTTGGAATATTCAGGGGTCACAGCTCAGCATCCTCAATATCTTAGGTTGCCCACTATATATATATATACTGTATATACTGTATATATTATAGCACTAGACAATGTATCTGTCAGCCATCTTGTTATCTAGAATCTGCAGTGTTCTGTAAAATGGCCCCCACAAATCCTCTGACCAATTCACTTGCACAAAACATTTAATTTATACAAGATTCTGTACTGGTTAGTACCGGCGACTGTGGGTGTTGGGTAGTAGCCATGATTGCAGGCTATTAAGAATGCTTAATTCTGAATGTGTGTTATTGAGAGAAGGTGCTTGGCATATACAGTGTCTGAGAGAGTTACACAGGTAAGGTGCACTAAGGAAAATAGTCTAAGACGAGAGTGGTAGAGGTGGATGGGATGGAAAGGGGACAGTTATGAGCAGAGCACAAAAGTCATAATGAGAGATCAAAGCTGATACGTAGAGATGAGCAAATGATCTTGGTATTATGTTTCATGAAGATCATTGGCTACTCTAGTGTGGACAGTCTCAGTTAAGTGATCTGTATGAAAGCCGGATTGCATACGGAATGGGATGCATGGAATTAAGAAAGCTAAGAATATGAAAGATGACAAGACATTCTAGCAGTCTGGAGGCAAAAGAAAAAAGGGATGTACAGTAGGGTCATGGGTGTTGGTTTTGAGAATAGGTGTGATGACCACATGCTTAAAGGATAAGAGGAAAATTCCAGAGGAGTGAGAGGAGTTGAACATATGGGTGAAAGAAGAGACTAGGATAGGAGCCAGAGTTCTGATAAGGTGTTTGTGAGAAGGCATATGGTGGAGGGAGAAGATAAGGTTAGCTAAAAAAAAGTTTCCAACTGTAACAGAAGAGAAAGAGTCAAGAGTGGAGATGAGGTCCAGGTCTACTAGAGATGGGCTGGAAGGGACAGAATGAGTCTAACTGAGGAAAGCATTGTTGGAGGAAGTTGAATACAGATAAATGACAGTGAACTTAGCCAAAGTTTCAGAGTATATCCCTTTTAATATCCTAAACAGAATGGGGCTTACAGTATTGCTCAACGAGGAACCTAAAGTCAGTTAGGAAGTTATCAGCTAAGCCAATGTCTGCCTGAATCACAGTAAAGTAAGTCTACATGAAGTCCCATAGAGAGCCAGCAGCAGGGCAGAGAGCAAAGGCAGATGGGGACAAAATGTGACTGCGCAATGTCACCCAATGGATAAATGCCAAACTGAATCTCCAGCTGAAGTTTCCTTCATTAGAGCAGTTCAAAAGATGGACTTGATAAACCATTGGTGTGAACTGAAATGTGGTAGGGCCAGAGTAATAAGATAAGGGATTTGCAGAGGCATAAAACCCAGTCTCTGTACCAGGAAATACCTCATTGTCTCAACATGAAGTGCCTTCTCCTGTTCCCCCTTCTAGGACTCATTGGTATGTTTGACCTTCCCAGTCTTTTCTCTCCAGACCATGCTTGTCTTTCCACTTGGCTCCATGATTTAATTAACGTCACGTGGTGCTTAATCTAGCAAAAGAGGTCTGAGTTGGTCTTCAGTAGTATGGGGAATTAGGGAAGTATTTGCTGTATTACCACTATAGCCTTTGGTGGTTTCTCCACTTAATGGGACTGGTATCACCTGAATGGGTGGCTAGGTAGTTCCCTACAGTAATATTTTACATATGAAGTCAATAATCACACATGGTGGAGAGAGAGAGAGAGAGAGAGAGAGAGAGAGAGAGAGAGAGAGAGAGAGAGAGAGAGAGAGAGAGAGAGAGAGAGAGAGAGAGGGAGAGAGAGAGAGAGAGGGAGAGAGAGAGGGAGAGAGAGAGAGAGAGAGGAGAGAGAAGAGAGAGAAAGATGGAGAGAGGGGGAGAGAGGTAGGAAGGGGGAGAGAGGTAGGAAGATAGAGAGAGGGGGCAGATAGAGAGAGGAAGAGAGGGTGAGAGAGATGGAGATAGAAAGGAGATGGAAAGACAGAGAGCAGTAGATCGACAGTGCAGATAGAGAGGGAGACAGACAGCGAGGGGGACGAGAGAGCGTGGAGAGAGTGGGAAGAGAGTTAAGGAGATGGAGAGAGAGGGTGGATAGAGAGGGAGAGAGATGAGAGAGAAAGGAAGATGGAAAGAGAGAGTGGTGCGGAGCGAGACAGACAGAGATGGAGAGAGAGAGATAGGGAGACAGAGAGAGAGAGAAAGAGAGAGAAAGAGAAAAAGAGAGAGAAAGAGAGAGGAGAGATAGAGAGAGGGAGATGGAAAAAGGGTGTGAGAAAGAGGGGGAGGAATGAAGTGAGAGGGAGAGAGAGAGAGAGAGAGAGAGAGAGAGAGAGAGAAGAGAGAGAGAGAGAGAGGAGAGAGAGAGAGAGAGAGAGAGAGAGAGAGAGGAATGAAGTGAGAGGTAGAGAGACAGAGAGAGAGAGGAATGGTGAGAGGTAGAGAGAGAGAGAGGAATGAAGTGAGAGGTAGAGAGAATGAGAGAGAGGAATGAAGTGAGAGGTAGAGAGAGAGAGGTAGAGAGAGAGGTAGAGAGAGGTAGAGAGAGAGAGAGGGGTAGAGAGAGAGAGAGAGAGAGAAATAGATTGAGAGAAAGAGGGGGAGAGAGAGGAAGAGATCGAGAGAGAGATGATGGGAGAGAGGGGGGGTAAAGGAAGAGAGAGAGGGGTAGAGAGAGAAAGGGGGTGAGAGAGAGGTAGATGGAGAGAGAAAATAAATGTCTCTTTTCACAGCGGCACTTCCCATTGATGATGATAAGATCGTAGGAGGTTACACCTGCCCTGAGAACTCTGTTACTTACCAGGTGTCCCTGAATGCAGGTTACCATTTCTGTGGAGGGTCCCTGATTAACACCCTGTGGGTTGTGTCTGCTGCTCACTGCTACCAATCGTGAGTAATATGGAGGGAGGGGATATTAACAGAAAATCCTCTTGGGAAGCCAGAGGGGAAGACTGTGTGTTTGGAATAGCAGAGGGTAAGAGACAATGGGAGTTATATATTAAAGTCTTCCAGTTGTCAAACTGGGGCATATTTGTAGCATAGAATCTGCACTATATATTGTGTGTGTGTACGGTGATGCATTTGCTTAAATGGGCTCCATGTGTATGGATTTTTCCGGCAATAGGTGGCACATTGTGTGCTCATTTGCATGTAATTTCCCAGAATCCCTTGCTGCAGTGGGAGCACTATATGCTAGGTGATAATGGTTGAAAGGCAGGGTTGCAGACCTGCCTAAGACATGTGAATGTGCTCACAAGTGATATTCTTTATTGGATATATATTTTTCTTTTTCCCTATATATATATATATATATATATATATATATATAGGGAAAAAGAAAAAATACTGCGCCTAAATGCAAGGATATAACCAGAAATATTAAGTTGAAAATGATCTTATAATAAATCGATGTAGATACCACTAACTTAGCTAATAAGGTAATAATGAACAAAAATCATGTGCCCATACAAAGATCAATAATGTAAATACAATGCTGGCTTAATGCAAATATAATTGAACAAAAATAATATATAATTAAAAAAATATAAAGATTAAAAATACAAAAATAGAAAAAATAAAAATCATGAGTGAAAAAAATATATATATGAAAAATATATATGTGTATATTATTGTCCAAATGTATGTATGTATACTATGTGAGTGAATCTATTAAAAAAATAAGACCTGTGTTGATCTCAAATAAAACAAAGATGCTGGCAGCTTTCTTCTTGGTTGCAACAACTCCCTTGACGAACCTAAGAAAAAAAGAGAAGAAAAAAGCGCCTGATCTTCGTGTGATAACATATAAAAAATTTAATAAAACATGTGTGAAGACAATTCAAAACTCACAAGAGTACGATATATAACAGCATTGTATAAGTTTATACTCATATACAGGAGTAGCCTCAAGGTGCCACCTCGTCTCCGCTCTTCCACTGGGAATAGATGTCGTCACTCCTCATCAGTGGTGTAACAGGTTTCAAATTCCTCCGTCAACCACAGTCCTGTGGCGCAGGTTCCCTCTAAAGAAAGAGTGCCAGTGTACCGGAGCAAAGTTTGGCCAGCTCAAACCTTTTGGCTGCTAATAAAAGTCAAATGAGCACTAAATCATGTGCAATAATACCATCCCTATGCGTTTCCTCAGACTTTCTCTGACTTCTTCAGGGGGCAAGCATATAATGGAAATGGCCGTGTTAGTCCAGTTGCGATAGTGCAGAATAAATGAGTTCTTCAGTATTAGGTGATACCTTTTTTATTTGGACTAACAATTTATGTCATAGGACAGGCTTTCGAGAGTTTCCTCTCTTCTCAGGTCAGATATATATATATATCCTTTTTCTTGGATAAATATAGTGCAGCATTTTACCCAAGATTGCGCCAGGAGACTGATACATTAACCCCAATGTGTGAACCAGAATAATACAAAATTATTGCAGAGGAAGGGAAGGAGCCGAGGAATACCGTCACACTTCAGACAAACACTGTAGTGATCATAACAAATGGTCTACAGATAGGGCACATAACAATGGCCCAATGCGACAAATATAAATGGGATCACACAGAGTCAGCCAGATCCTTCGGGGATTGTTCTATAGATGGTGCCAGTTATCACGGTCTGGGTATGGTACATTTTGCCACACTTGTTCACCAAGGCTGGGAAAGTATCCTTCCCTTACTGTAACTGGGAAAGTATCCTTCCCTTACTGTAACTGGGAAAGTATCCTTCCCTTACTGTAACTGGGAAAGTATCCTTCCCTTACTGTAACTGAGAAAGTATCATCCCTTACTGTAACTGGGAAAGTATCCTTCCCTTCCTGTAACTGGGAAAGTATCCTTCCCTTACAGTAACTTGGAAAGTGTACTTCCCTTACATTAAGCACTTGTTCTTCTCCAGGTTCCTCAGCTGAGAGAGTTGAAGGTAGTGAAACTGTTACAGAGAGAAAGAAAGAATAATGTAAGATGAGAAGAGGAAAAGGAGAGAGTAAAAGACAAAGAGATGCATACAGTATGGTTATACAAACGCAGAAAAGAGAGGGGTTTACAGATGGAGAAAAGGGAGAAAGATTATAAATGGAGAACAGGCAGATAAAGAGATATATGAAAAAAGGCGTCAAGAGCCATTCTCACCTGATCACTGTCTGTCTTTCTCCCTTGCAGGCGTATCCAAGTCAGACTTGGAGAGCACAATATTAAGCTGCTGGAGGGGCCAGAACAATTCATTCAATCTGCTAAAGTCATTCCCCACCCAGAATATAACCCTTCTCTCCTGGACAATGATATTATGTTAATCCGACTGTCCAAACCTGCCAGACTGAACTCCCGGGTTCAGGCGATCAGTTTGCCCTCCCACTGTGACCCTGCAGGGACACAATGTCTCATCTCTGGCTGGGGAAACACTCTGAGCAATGGAGGTGAGTGTCAAACTGTCCACACTCAAAATCACTAGGCACTGAAGGGAATTGTAGCTCCGAAGGACTAATCCCTTCTCACACAGGCTAAGGCCTCGTTCAGGGTGCCAGAGGCAGGAGTTGGAGGGCGGGCGTTCGCGTGTGCGAGCGGCAGTCTGCTGGGCAATGTGTGCACATCATCCCCAGCAGACTTTTTCAAGAGTTGAGGAGGCGGGGAGGAGGCGGGGCTACAGACAGCAGCTTAGGGATCGGTGTTGCTGTCTTGAAATCATTCTCAAGAATGATTTCATTGGCTGCCGAGGTACCAGTGACGCTGCTGCAGCTTCAAAAAACAACTTGGGTTGTTATTGAAACTGTAGCAAGCGTCAACTCCGTACTTCGGAGACAGGGCAGCTGCTACCCTGACAACCACAATTCACTTTAAATACATTGTTTCTGATGGCCGTCCGCACGTAAGCACGCCCTCCCTCCGAAGCCAGCACCCTACACAAGGCCTTACAAAGAGACACAAGAGAATTGTGATCCACAGAGTCTACCCTTCCTTAAACAGAGTGAGAAACACATATAAATAATTATCAAATGTAAAGAAAATACCTAACATCGCTTAATAATACAGCTCAACCCCGTTATAACGCGATCGGTTACACCGCGAATCTGCTTATAACGCGATGCAGGTGTGGCTCCCAATTTTCGTATTTATGAATACTTTACAACACGATTATTGGTATCTTAAATACTGTATTGTGCAATGCATATAAGTGTACATTATTTCTAACGCGATCCGCTTATAACGCGATGTGATTCTTTGGACCCCAAGCAAAGCATTATAAGGGGGTTGAGCTGTATCTCTTTTATGCCATGTTAGGAAATGCAGAGGTAGCTTACTCCCTTATTCACTTTCACTTAGCTCATATGTTATAAGATTAACTTTTTAACACAGGGACAACCTATGTAAATTGTTGATGTTGTTAAGGTAAGTAATATGAATTGATTAATAAAAAAGAGAATTAAACATCCACTGAGGATAAATCCAATAAGGGCTCAAAGTAAGATGAATAACAATAGTGCCCATGTGCTTAAACATGAGATATAGTAAGTGCATACTGACAGTAAGTAATAGTGAGAGACAGTTATCTTAAAGATCTGCACAGCAAATATACAGCAAACAGACACAGAAGAAATCTCACACAGTACAGATATTGCACACCAACATACTGTATACAATCAAAATCAAAACACAGAGAGATACACTACAAACTCACACCAAAACAGACCCACTCACTGCAGTGTGACATACTGTACAGGTGGCGCCACTACACTTCAGAATGCCACCACAGCGCTCAAAACATCGATTTATCTGATGGCCCAATAAATTCCGTTTGAAAAATCCGAAGTGCCCAGATTAGTTTTTCTTACCAGGTGTAACATGGACCATTACATGTGACAGTATCACAATAATGCACTACATTTTTATATGTTTCACATGGAATGACTGTGTAACACTTTATATCACAACATTCCACTGCACAAGAATCCATCATGGAGTCATGAGTCTATACTGTACACGGGTGATTTTGCCTTTTATCTCTGGCAAAAAAACCCCCCCACAACACAGTGAAAGGTACAGAAACGGACATGCGTGTGGTTCTGTGATATTCCCATTCTATGGCTTCTGCTTTTCCCCTTAGTTAATTATCCGGACCTCCTGCAATGTCTGGACGCCCCCATCCTCCCTGAACTGGAGTGCCACGATGCATACCCACGGAAAATCACTGGCAACATGATCTGTGTGGGGTATCTGGGGGGCGGCAAGGACTCCTGCCAGGTGACTAAACATCATCCCCAAATATGATGGCAATAGCGATAACATGACAAATGCCAATAGAACAAGAGAATGACACGTTGAGGAAACAGGACAGAGAGAAAGAGATGTAGTGATAAAGAAGAAGAAAGGGAGTCAGACCAGAAAGACAGAAGGAGATTTTTGGAAGAGATAGATACAGAGAAGTTAATAGCAGAAAATAATTAAGGAGCTTGCATGTTGTTAGCCATTCTGCCCCTTTCATTTAAGCACCATTATGTTTCTGGGTTCATTCCTAAAGAGAGAATCAAAACTTTCAGCAAAACAGTAAGAGAAAAAAGAGGTAACAAGGTAAAGAGATTCTACAGGAAATAAAAGAAAGAAAAAAACAGAGATTAATAAAGAAAGGTGAGACAGAACTAGCGGTCATCATTGTGCTCAGACTCTTCTTCATTTTCCCAGGGTGACTCCGGAGGTCCAGTGGTTTGCAATGGAAAGCTGCAGGGAGTGGTATCCTGGGGAATTGGCTGTGCCTTGTCTGGGTATCCTGGAGTTTACACCAAGGTGTGTAACTACGTGTCCTGGATTGAGGAGACCATCGCCAACTATTAAATGTCTTATAAAGAGGCTATGGATTGATTCCTGAGGAAGAAGCCAATAAACAAGAAATCAGAGATCCTGTGTCATGTCTTCTCTTATCCGTATCAGAAATCCCCTTAACCATAGAAAGCCTAACATAACCATGCAGCACTCAATGGGTTTAGTGCTTTATAACTATGGTATGGTTCTTGTTTTTAGTATAACATCTTTCTGAAAACTTCACTTTTACTCCACTGAACCATACTAAGGCCGCACTATAGTGCCGGCGACGCGACGTCGCCTGAAAACAAAAGCATGGTCGCCGGTGCAAGCGCTTATAGTAAGCGCGATGGTGACAAAGCGACGGGGTAACGCGATATTTGGTAGCCATAAATTTTTGATTTTTCAGGGGCTGTCGCCTCATGTGACAGCCCCTAAACCAATCAGTAGCCTGGCCGCCCACAACGCCGCCGCAAAGCAAAATACAACTTTCGGTTGCGCCATCGCCGGCACTATAAGCGCGGCCTAAAAGTTTTCTCCAAATTCCACTTAAACTGTACAGCAACTTAAGTGAACTGGAAAATCGAAGAGTAGGGAGGGGCAAGAGAGCAGGTGTATGAGGCATATCATATACACTGTATAATCTTCTTTAAATACAGAGCTTCTTAGTGGTGACAGGGGTAGGAAACCAATACGTTCACATAATGAAACTACCTGTTTCATGCCATTCAGAGCTTTCTTGGAGTTATACCTCTTCTTATACCTCTTTCTAAGAATCTACTCTCTGTGTCCTAACATTCAATGTATGGGAGGAATAATGTTACAGAATATCCGTTTAATATTAACACCTCAATACCAAATACCCTTTGGCTGCATCCTCTGATGCACAACCATTTCCTCGCAACCATAAAATTTCCTTTACTCTGGGTTCACAATAATTTCCTTTTTATGAGTGTAATAATGTCTCTGAACATGACTGCGGTTTGTATAGAAATACTATTTATCTACATGAATTGGGAGCGGATGCCTCATAGATCGTGTAGGGAACTTTAACATTAACAAATGTGTATAAGAACATGAAGCAAACAGGGTAGGCTCAGGACTGGGTGAGGACTCTACCTGGGAATAAGCCACTAAATATATCAATGGCTGTGTATCTTTCCTAGAAAAGTACAGCACATGATGCATTGTCACTAAACTCAGCCTATACAATAGTTACAAGTGACATTTGTGACAGTAATTTGACTGTTAAAAAAAAATAAGTAAGCTGAGTGATGAATAAATGAACCCATAGTAAGAAAAGAGAACTGGGATCTCACAGCTATAAGCATCGAGACCGGAACACCCCTCCCCTGGTATCCTGCTGCCGTTCCCTTCAACCAACGATGGTGCAACGGCTTCTGAATGAACCCAGGAGCTAAGTAGCACCTTTATTAGGACTTAATATACTTTTTTGTCCTGATATTTTATTGTGCATTGCTACGTTTGCTATGTCTTCATTCTACCATAGCTACCATTCAGGTTACCAGCATAATATATGCACGAAAGAGAGAGGGGTGTAACTAGGGGTACTGTTCACTGACTATTATCAGCCCTAGCTGTGTATATATTATATTTACCCGCTCAGAGGGAGACTTAATATGATTTATGAATCAGTTTGTTCTTTACCCCGTGTACCTATCAGCCACCTATAACTATTAGGTCTGATCAATGTTAATTACCGGACTCCAGAGAGGCTATTTGTGATTTTGACCTCTGCACTAAACATCAATTAGTATATAGAGGCTATAACTGGATACGGTCCTTGAACCGTGCCTCAGGGCGTCTTCGTTAGCACACTTTGTGCTTGCCCTTTGCAGAGCTCACACACTATCCAGCTACGCATCTCACTACTACATGTACATGGTGGTTGAGTATTCATTTTATGATGAACATCTTTGTTGCGTTGTTATTGTTTTCACCATGTTTCGTTTATTTGTTGTACACATCGCTTTAGTGGACTAGGGACATCACCCAGATATATACCATCTGTCCATTCGGCGTAAGATAATTACCCCTCCAGACTTAGCTTCAATGACCTATATCATTTTAGGTTCATTGAATTATTGACAAAAGGATCTCCATATGGTTTACGGGCCTTCAAATCTGGTATTATAATAATGGGGATTATCTGAGCGACACAGTTCCACATTTAGGTGTTGTTATATCTATATCTCCTCACGAGCGAGGACGATTCTGTTGGTTTGCCTACTAGGGGCTGGCCTTGGATTATATATACCATGCCCCTCTATACAATCCTTTTTTAACCTTCTCTTGTGATTAAAAGGTTTTTAAATACACTCATTACTATCAATCACTGGCTTATCCGAGTGCATTCAAGGAGGAACTTTTTCTCTTTTCTGCTTTAGTTATACCTTTTCCTCTTTTGCACCGGTATTTTGCTTGACACACTATTTACAACTCACTTTATACCTGCTGATGCGGGAGCATCCCTTACCCCTCCCTTCTCCCCCTCCCCATTCCTGGATTATCCAAACAGGGTAGGCTCAGGACTGGGTGAGGACTCTACCTGGGAATAAGCCACTAAATATATCAATGGCTGTGTATCTTTCCTAGAAAAGTACAGCACATGATGCATTGTCACTAAACTCAGCCTATACAATAGTTACAAGTGACATTTGTGACAGTAATTTGACTGTTAAAAAAAAATAAGTAAGCTGTGATGAATAAATGAACCCATAGTAAGAAAAGAGAACTGGGATCTCACAGCTATAAGCATCGTTAAAGGGAAGGGATTACACCCAAGACCGGATTTGGAGAATCATGTACACAGTGTTTTCCAAACACAATTCTGCTTCTCCCCACGATATCCATGGCCCACAATAGTGCTATAGAGGAAGGACCTACTTTAGGCCTTATTATGACAGCTCACAGCTACGCACAATATTTGTCAATTCTATGTCAACATGCTTTGCATTTACTGCGTCATCACTGAGATATATGGACAGTGCACTTATTGTGTATCAGGGTTTCTCATCTGGCTGGGGCACCCCCATCCAGACTAGATTTGATGAATAATCAATTAAATGAAATTGCAGTTTTCCCTTATGTGAATGCGTGATTACCTTCTTGTTCATAAATCATGACCTTTCCTGGGTGTCCCGAGAACAGGGTTGAGAAACACTACACTATATTCAGAAACAGACTGAAGCCAAAAGAAAAAGAGTCCAATGCAGTGTTTTTCAACAGGGTTTCCTAAGAAGTCTTTCCAGAACATTCTCCCATTCTAAACATTCCATAGAATACTATAAAATTCACATGTGATTATCTGGGTATCAGTAAAAGACGTGTGCAATTATCTGGTTATCGGTAAAAGCCGTGTGCAATTATCTGGTTATCGGTAAAAGTCGTGTGCAATTATCTGGTTATCGGTAAAAGCCGTGTGTGACTATCTGATTATCAGTAAAATACATGTGTGATTATCTGGTTATTGGTAAAATATGTGTGTGTTTATCTGGTTATCAGTAAATGCCGTGTGTGATTATCTGGTTATCAGTAAAATACGTGTGTTTATCAGGTTATCAGTAAAAGCCATGTGTGATTATCTGGTTATTGGTAAAATACGTGTGTGTTTATCTGGTTATCAGTAAATGCCGTGTGTGATTATCTGGTTCTCAGTAAAGTCATGTGTGCTTATCTGTTTATTGGTAAAAGCTGTGTGTGATTATCTGGTTCTCAGTAAAAGCTGTAAGTGATTACCTGGTTATCGGTAAAAGCCGCAGTCACGGAAGACAAGACACGACACAATACTTGAATAAACTAAAGTTTATTCTGGCAAGCCAGCAAACACACAAATCACACAAGCACACACTCACAATGCAACACTCACCAACTGGGGCCTACGGGGGAAGAATCTAGCCTCAACTAGGTGCAGGGCCCTGCTTCGGTAGGCTTGCCCTGAAGAGCTTCTTGTCCTACTTCTCAGTTCTATTCTACCAATAGCACTTTCGAATAGTCCGCCAGTCGTGATGTCACTGTCTCCGTCCAAACTTCATCTGGTACTCTGATCGGCCACACTCCTTACATAGCACTCGGTTGCCTATCTTTTCATGGAGCAGAGGCCGCCGACCAATCAGAGCATGGATCTTGATGGTGCAGCCAATCGGAGGATGAGGGCTCGCCTGGCTGCACCAATCAGAGGAAGGGGCCGGCTTAAGGACTCTAGACTGCCCTTCAGGGAGGGAGCCGCTGGCAAGCGGGAAATTGAACTGGCCAAAGGGAATCATGCCTACGTGGCTGAGACCTGGCAACGGTTCCCCTAGACAGCCCTATACCCTCCCGTGGGGTAGGCCCCTCAGCGTCTCGGGGGAACAAAGGCTTTGCACCACCAAGAACCAGCTCCCGGACTTGAATACCAGCCGTTCCCCACTCACCATTGTCCAGTTACTCAAGCTGCTCCCAGGTTCTGGAACGAACCGGCATTTCCCCGTATACAGCCCAGCTAAGTGTATTACTGTGTCTGCACGCGGAGAAATGCTAAAACACAAAACACATTGCTGACTTGCTAACTGTGCGGGGACAAGACTAACACAATATTTAAAAGTGCTTTTTACACATTCCCAGTTCCCCAAGACACACAGATTCCCCCTTTCCAGATATCACACAGTGAATAGCTCTTTTCGGAAGAGGTTACACACAATACCTAGTACACCGGCCAAAATGAACCTCACAGAGGCGGCCATTGCACACGGTTTTGGGGCAGCCAGCCGGGCTTCACCTTTATTATGTGAGGCTGGCTACCCCTACCGTGACAGCCACGTGTGAATATCTGTTATCGGTAAAAGCCATGTGTGATTATCTGGCCGTGCCATGTTGTATTTTTGTAAAACTCGCAGAGTATTGCTTAGTGGGACAGGACCACTTCCGCTTTAACACTTTTGTTGCCATGGAAAGTATTAAATAACACAAACCTGCTGCAGAGACTCTAATCTAAAGTTCCCCCTTCAATATTTCAGACATCTAAAGAGCAAACACGTCACTATTACATAGTATACCAAATCTATTTCTTGGGCTACACATTATTCATCTCAAGGTTTTACACGTGTTTCTCTTGTGAAGCCAATAAAATACCAGTTTAATCTGACTTTCTTGCTTTATTTATTCATGCACCTCTGATGGCAAGAGGACAGGAGATTTAATCGGCCTGACCCTCTGTCCTGCCTGCCACCTGCTTATTCACATACACGTGTCAATGTGGGTGCAGTCTAGGGAAATTGATATTGGCCAAAGTAAAAGCTCCTATTGGGAACATTGGGGGGGGGGGGGAAATGAGACAGATATGTTAATCTTTCATTGATTTGACTTTGGTGGAAGAAATCTTAGTTGGGAAAAGAAAAAACAAAATAGAAATGTTAGATAAGAGTATAAAACCTTTAATAGCAGAGTTGGTCTATATGAATATACTAGCTGATATACCCGGCGTTGCCCGGGATGTAAATCCGTAATAGGTAGTATTATTTATAAATAGGGGGACAATAGGATGACTATTTGGTTGAAAGGTTGTATAATGATGTTGAAAAGAAACATGGAAGAAAATCTAATATGATGTTGATTAAAAAATGGTTTATTATAAACACACCACAGTACAATGTATATTTTGGTGACATAAGTGATGTAAAAATGTGAGGTGTGTGTCCCGCTAGGGTGTGAGCTGGTGTGAGGCGTCGGGTGGGTGTTCAGTACGGGTGGCGGGTGGGTAGTGAGTGATGGCTTTGGTTGTGGCTACCGCTAGGGTGTGAGCGGGTGTGAGGCGGTGGGTGTCTGGTGAGTGTGGGCGGCGGCTGGTCAGTGATGTCCGTGCGTAGGGGTGTGAGTGCGGCGGGTAGGTGTGAGACGGGAGGCGCCGGGTGAGTAGTGAGTGTGTGCGGCAGCTGGTCAGTGATGTCGGTGCATAGGGGCGGGAGGCGGCAGGTGTGTGTTGAGTGCGGGCAGGGGGATGGGAAAGGAAGGGGCGGGGGGATGGGCAGGGGCGGGGTTGAGGGAAAGGCAAGTGGGGGGAGGGAAAGGCAGGGGCGGGGGGAAGGCAGGGGCGGCGGTGGGGGGAGGGAAGGCAGGGCGGCAAGGCGGGGGGGGAAGGCAGGGGGGCGGCAAGGCGTCACTGTGTGTCATGTGTCTGTGTCTGTGTGTGTCTGTGTGTGTCTGTGTGTGTCTGTGTGTGTTTGTGTGTCTGTCGTGTGTGTGTGTCTGTCGTGTGTGTGTGTCATGTGTGTGTGTGTGTCTGTCATGTGTGCGTGTGTCTGTCATGTGTGTGTGTGTGTGTGTGTCATGTGTGTCATGTGTGTGTGTCACTGTGTGTCACTGTATGTGTGTGTGTCACTGTGTGTGTCAGGGGGAGGCAAAAACGGAGCTTGGGGGGTCAAAAACGGAGCTGGGGGGGTCAAAAACAGAGCTGGGGGGGTCAAAAACGGAGCTGGGGGGTTCAAAAACGGAGCTGGGGGGAGTCAAAAACTGAGCTTGGGGGGTCAAAAACGGAGCTGGAGGGGTCAAAAACGGAGCTGGGGGGGGGGGGGAGATACTCACACGTCTCAGTTAAGCCTCCCCCCCCAGCAGTAGCAGCAACAGCCGGCAGCACCATGGAGCATTTTGTCACCTCAGGAAGCAGCAGCAGTGTGGTGGGGACCTCTGGGTTAGAGCGCTCCGGCCAATGAGAGCCATGGGTGGCGGGACACACGGGGTGGGGGAGCCACACCGGCCAATGAGAGCCGTGGAAGGGCGGGCGGACCGATGGACCAATCAAATGGTCTACAGAGACTCACAAACAAGATTTTCAATAATATATATATATATATATAGATTGATTGCTCAAAGTCACAGAGAATCTGCATCAGGGTTTAATAGTGATGCACTTGGGGTGTAAAATCAATTTTTAAAACCAGAGACAAAACAGAGACCATTTTACTTATTAGATATTTATACATATATATTTAGGCACTGTACCGTGTATGAGTCTCACTGGATGTGCTAAAAACTGAGCTTTGTCTGTGTTTTATGTTTTGTCTCTGGTTTTAAAAATATATATTGCCATGCTCAGTAGCACTCCTCTGTGACACTCATATGCTTATATATATGTTGTGGTCATTTTGGGGGTTCAATAGGAGCTTGTTAGGTGTCCAGTATGTTTTGTAAAATCAATTTACCTAAAGTCACACAGATTTTCAGGCACAGGGTGGTACATCTGTCAAACTGTTACTCACGTACTGTATCCTCAAGTTTGACAGAAATCTCCAATAGTGCAGAAGATCAAGTAAAATAAAGAGAGTACAGCTCAGACAATGAGGTTACCCTGTGTCAGGGGAAATGAGGGTCAACTAAAGTGATTGTGATTCAGTGGTGGAGTAGGAATAGTATTAGTAAAAGTGGGAGATAGTGGGTGAAGTTGACTTGTATGGGAAAGCACAAAGCAGAGCTGGGCTTACACTGTTACTCTAAGAGGAACCTAAGACTTGTATGGGAAAGCACAAAGCAGAGCTGGGCTTACACTGTTACTCTAAGAGGAACCTAAAGTCACATAGGAAGTGATCAGCAGAGCCCAGATCAGACTGAAGCACAGTAAAGTGAGCCTGCAAGAAGTCACATAGAGAGCCAGCAGCAGGATAGAGTAGAAAAGCATGTCGGGTAAACAATGTGACTGCCCAATGTCACCCAAGGGAATATGCCAATCTGAATCTCCAGCTGGATTTTCCTTAATTGGAGCAGTTCATGAGGTTGGCTTAATAAACCATTGGTGTGAATTGACATGTGGTAGGGCATAAACGATAAGGGATCAGCAAATGTATAAAATCTCATCTCTGGACCAGGAAAGACCTCACTAATAGTTATCCCAACATGAAGTGCCTTCTTCTGATCTCCCTCTTGGGACTCGCTGGTAAGTTTGAACTTCACAATCTTTTCTCTCCAGACTTTCCCCTCTGTCCCTTTATTTAATGTAGTGAGAAGCCCTTAACACACAGTTGTTGTGTTAACTTATTTTAATGTAAATGACAGTTAACACATTGGTAACTTGATGGACATGTGTCTTTTCTCAACGTCATCTACTATGTAAATATTTAACTATGGATTTTCAATAGGAAGCTCTTTCTGCATCTTTCTCCTTACCTCAGCCTCTAATAGAGAGATTGATTGTGGAAATAATGAGTTCATTCTCCCATCTCCTCCAGAAATCGCATACCATTATAATGTGCTCAGCTATCTCTTAACTACATACCTCAAAGTATACAATCTACAACGACGTCTTACAACATGACATCCTGCTATCTCTCTGTCTCAGCTACTCTTTATACTAAAGGCACATATACAGATTCTACTTTGACATTCACAGCTATCTCAAGATCTGCCTCTCTCACAAGATGTATAATTATTTTTCGTTTTATGTTTCCTCTCACTGTCTTTAACACTACTTCATTTTTAGTATGTACTTGCATCTTAATAAATTGTCTGCTGCTGTCCCTGTTCTATGTCTTATTTCCTCATTAATGCTAATGAATGTCTCTTTTCACAGCGGCGCACCCCATTGATGATGATAAAATCGTAGGAGGTTACACCTGCCCTGAGAACTCTATTACTTACCAGGTGTCCCTGAATGCAGGTTACCATTTCTGTGGAGGGTCCCTGATTAACAGCCTGTGGGTTGTGTCTGCTGCTCACTGCTACCAATCGTGAGTAATATGGAGGGAGGGGATATTAACAGAAAATGTTCTAGGGAAGCCAGAGGATAAGACTGTGTGTATAGAAGAACAGAGTAAGAGACAATGGGAGTTTTGTAATAAAGTTTTCCCGTTGATAAATTTGGAGCACAAAATCTGCACTATATACTGCATATATTTATAAAAGCAAAAACTCGTATTGTATCCTCTGGGACATTTTTCTCTGATAAGTCTGATGCTGTTTTTCCACCTCCAGTTTTTACCCAAGGTTGCAGCCAGGAGACTGAGATTAACTCCCAATGTGTGAACAAGAATAATACAAAATAATTTCAGAGGAAAAAATAATCACTGACAGAAGGGCAATGGAATAAGAGATTGAGACAGTAAACAAGAGGGGGGCTTCTTGTATCATAATTCGTGAGTTTAAGGGGTACCACCAAACTTCATACACACACTGTAGCGACTATGACCAATGGTCTACCAACCGGGGGAGCACAAGCATGCTCTGGCACTGTGTTCAGTTTACCAATGTAATGAGGATTACACAAAGGATAATCAAGATCTTTAAGTGTCATCTAAAATAGACCGGTGTGCAGTTGTGTCTGTCTCCGACACCTCCAAGTGAGACCCTACTAAGGTTCGGATCACTCAGAACTTGCCTCCTCCAAGCATGAGAACATTTGTTTTCCCCTTACTTGCTCTTTGGGGATCCTTAGCTCTGAGAGTAAAATGAAGGGGAGACTGTTATACAGTGTGTGTGTGGGGGGGCATAATATAAGGCGCAAGAGAGAGTGAAAAACATAGATATTTGTATTCGTATGCACTTGTGTGAAAACAAAGAAGTATTTAAATTAGAAATAGATAAATGGAAAAAAAGGAGGAAGGGTAATGAATGGAGATCAGGCAGATAAAGAGATATACAACGCTACAAGAGCCATTCTCAACCAATCACTGTCTATCTTTCTCCCTTACAGGCGTATCCAAGTCAGACTTGGAGAGCACAATATTGAGGTGCTGGAGGGGCTGGAACAATTCATTAACTCGGCTAAGGTCATTCGCCACCCAGAATATAACCCTTCTCTCCTGGATAATGATATCATGTTGATCCGACTGTCCGAACCGGCCAGACTGAACTCCCGGGTTCAGACTATCAGTTTGCCCTCCCACTGTGACCCTGCAGGGACACAATGTCTCATCTCTGGTTGGGGAAACACCTTGAGCAATGGAGGTGAGTGTCAAACGGTCCACCTAGATTATACATACAGTATAGAGGGGAATTGTAGCATATCAATCCTGTCTTCTCTTCTAACAGGCTGAGTTAGGATAGACGAGATCTATGATTAACATATTCTACCATTCTTATTAGAGAGTGAGGAAGAAATACAAAAACAATATCCTCAAATATAAAGACAATACCTCATATCACTAAGTAACATCTCTCTTATCCCATGTGAGGAAATATAGAGGTAACTTACTATACACTCCCACACAGCGCATATATCTGTATATAGAAAAAAACTTTTTAGCACACAGTCCAACCTATGGTACTTAACAGACCCTGGATGTTGATGGGAAGTTATATGTATATGTTAAAAAAGGAGGACTTAACATTCAGGGAAGATAAATCCATTAATGACGTATAGTAAGATGGATAACAATAGGATCTCAATAATTACTAGACACCATGTACAGTATGTATAGACAAAAACAAAACACAAAACAGCGCACAACGCTCATGGTGAGGTAAGAATGAACAATTTATATTAAAAAGTAATTCAAGGTTCTGCATACATCAGATAAAGGTAAAACAGGCACGTAACTGTAACTATGACAGTTGTTACCACTCAGGTATCAGGACACAGGAGAAGGCTGCAGCGGATCACCCAATGTCAGGAATCTGCAGTCATATCAGGCTGTGCTTTCATCTGCTGGGCTCTTTAGAAGCGGAGGGTTCCCTTTAGGCTTCCACGTAATCCAGGTAGATAAGTCCCAAGCTCCGTTTAGGAGTAGCTGGTAGAGGGACAGTCTCACCGATCAGGGTCAGCTCTGCCTCCCACGCCAGCTTCACTTAACCAGCAAAGTGATAGAATACTAAGGGTTCTAGTAGATCAATAAAAGTATAATTCCAACTAGTTTCGTAGCAACTATAAAGGCCACTTCCCTGATGAAGTGGCCTTTATAGTTGCTACGAAACTAGTTGGAATTATACTTTTATTGATCTACTAGTACCCTTAGTTTTCTATCACTTTGCTGGTTAAGTGAAGCTGGCGTGGGAGGCAGAGCTGACCCTGATCGGTGAGACTGTCCCTCTACCAGCTACTCCTAAATGGAGCTTGGGACTTATCTACCTGGATTACGTGGAAGCCAAGATGTGGCTATGTAGGAAGCTATGTAGGAGGATCTTGGGTCCTTCTTATGTTCCTTTGCACCCTGCATTTAGCTAAACTATATTTTTCTATCTGACCGTGAGTGCTGTCTATCATTTCTGTTCTTGTATAACAAAAAAGAATGTTCTCATTCTACAAATAGAGATGCGAGTTCTAAAGTAAAAATACAGACACATAACTCACTCTGTTGTGTCACACTGTACAGGTGTGACCTGGACCATTAGGTGTGATGGTAACACAATGAATTCTAACGTCTCCATAGGTTTCCAATGTATCTCCTTCATAATTCCTCTGTAGCAATACTATATATGACAATAAAGCACATGGATCAATAATGGATTCAGGTTTATACACTTGACTAGTGAACTCTCTCATACTCTGTAGCAAAAAAATAACAACATACTGAAAGATGTACAGAAAAGCAGACATATAGTCTGTACTGTAATATTCACATTCCCAATGACTTCTTCTTTTCCCCTTAGTTAATTATCCAGACCTCCTGCAATGTCTGGACGCCCCCATCCTCACTGACCAGGAGTGCCACGATGCATACCCACGGAAAATCACCGATAACATGATCTGTGTGGGGTATCTGGAGGGCGGCAAGGACTCCTGCCAGGTGACTAAACATCATCCCCAAAAGGGGACAGAGGAATATAAAATAAATTCAACTGTGATAAAGTTTAAAAAAAGACACAAAAAAGAAAAGATTGTGTTGTGAAAAAGAAGGGGAAACAGCCAGGAAAGAAAGAAGAGATTCGGGCACAGAAAGATACAACAAAGTTTACAGCAGAAAATAACTCAGTAATCGACATTATTTTGCCTCCTCCAGTTCTGCAGAGGCTACTAAGTTTCTGGTCTCATTCAGAATAGAAAAACAAACTCCCGGGAGAGAAGACAGCAAGAGAAAGAGAGAGGGTGCAGAAAGAGGTAGACAGGATCCAAAATATAGATATACTGTAGACTGTAGAGTAACTACGCTTGATGATCATAGAGTCATAGAAAGAAAGATACCGGGAGGCAAAAATATATATACGAGTCACAGCATATTTTCAGACTCTTCTTCATTTTTCCCAGGGTGACTCCGGAGGTCCAGTGGTTTGCAATGGAAAGCTGCAGGGAGTGGTATCCTGGGGAATTGGCTGTGCCTTGTCTGGGTATCCTGGAGTTTACACCAAGGTGTGTAACTACGTGTCCTGGATTGAGGAGACCATCGCCAACTATTAAATGTCTTATAAAGAGGATATGGATTGATTCCTGGAGGAAGAAGCCAATAAACAAGAAATCAGAGATCCTGTGTCATGTCTTCTCTTATCCGTATCAGAAACCCCCTTAACCATGGAAAGCCTAACATAACCATGCAGCACTCAATGGGTTCAGGGCCTATTATATTTACTACATTATGAATACCTGTTTTTTAGGATGATATATTTCTAAAAACCTCAGTCTCAGGTGTGTCTAACACCCTCTAATTACTCCACTCCTTGAGGTCTCTATATTCCTCAATTTTTCACTTAAACTGTGCAGCAATTTAAGTGAACTGGAAAATACAAAAACAAGAAGGTAGTAGAGAGATCAGATGTAGTCAAACAAACTGAATAATATTATTTAAATAAGCAGCTTTTGGTGGAGTGTAGGGTGTGTATGGGTGCAGGATACACTGTCTGATTCATGCAACACAGAGTTTTCTCAGAGTTGTACCTTTTTCTAAGTAGCCCTTCTCTGACCCATCGTTCACTTCACAGAAGGAATAATGTTAAAGAACTTCCTCATTTTAACATTAACACCTCAACACCACAACCCTTGTGGCTGGATCCCCTGATGCAAAGACATTTCCTCAAAAACGCAACATGCCATTTCCTATGGGTTCACAAGAACATCCCCTTTATTGGAGTCATCATGAGTCTCAACATGACCTGAGATTGGTCTAGAAAGAACCACATTTCCACATAAATTTGGGACAGGTGCTTTTCATATGGTGTAATAAGAACTTTAATTAATGTGCATATGAAGCCTAATGAGTATGCACATTGATGGAGAGGGGCAGGATTAGGAAGCTCTCTGGGAATTTGTAACTGAACATATCTCTGGCTGGTGTCATCCCCAAAAAAGTACAGTATCCCCAAAGTCACTCTATGCAACAGTCATAAGTGACATTTGACACTTGAATTAAACTTCTTAAAAAGCAAGTCAACTGAGTGATAACTAAATTGACTCCACCGACTGAGTCAAATCAAGAAAATGGAAATCGATTATATGTTAAAAAAAACGGCTACTATGTATGTATGTACTGTATGTACTGTATGTATGTATGTATATCTTTATTTATATAGCACCATCCAGTGTCATAGCGCTTCACAGCAGTAATACATGTGACATAATAATATAACACATGATGGGAATAAGCGCTTCAGACATGAAAATAACAATAGGAAAGGGAGTCCCTGTCCCAAAGAGCTTACAATCTAAGTAGGGAGAAATTCCAGAGACAGAAGGAGGGTGTTCTGGTAAGTGTGTCTGCAAGGAGCCATGGTCAGTGTATATGAGATGTATAGTATCAGCCAGTGGAGCTACCCATATACTTCGTTAAATTAGCGAGAAATTAGGGCTGAGATGTAAGGAGGGGCAGAGGAGTGTATTGCCTTAAAAGTGAGGAGGAGAATTTTGAAAGTTATACAGAGTTTAATAGGAAACCAGGAGAGGGCTTTCAGCAGGAGAGACGCTGAGACAGATTTAGAAGAGAGTAAAGTGATTCTTGCAGCAGCTTTTAGGATAAAGTGTAGGTGAGACAGGTGAGAGGCAGGAAGGTTACAATAATCGAGACGGTAGATAATGAGGGCCTACGTTAAAGTTTTAGCAGTAGAGCGACAGAGGAACGGGTGTATCTTTGCAATGTTACAGAGGTGAAAAAAACAGGTTTAGCTACATTGTGAATGTGAGAGGAGAATGTGAGGGAGGAGTCAAATGTGACACCTAAGCAGCGTGCTTGTGATATTGGGTGTATGATAGTACTACCAACAGTAATGTAGAAGGGGTAAGTAGGGTCAGGCTTGGGAGGCAGTATAAGGAGCTCCATCTTAATTTTGAGTTGGAAGAGGGCCATCTGGGATGATATAGCAGAGCGACATTCAGAGACTTGGTCTGTTCAGCAGGTGTAAGGTCAGAGATTTCAGAGATTGAAAGGTAAATTTGTGTGTCATCAGCACAGAAGTGATATTTGAACCCAAGAGATGTGATAAAGTCACTTAGAGAGAGTGTGTGCAAAAAGAAAAGAGAAGAGGTCCCAGGACAGAGTCCTGGGGTACACCCACAGAGAGATCAACAGAGGAGGACTATTTAATCTGGTAAGGCCTGATTGGCCGGCTTCACCGGTCAATCAGATCAACAGGAAACTCACTGGTCCTTAAAGGACGCAGTGAGAAAAAAATACCAGACTAACAAAAATATAACATAAACCGGTATCAAGTGCAACAGTAAATTAAAATAATGTGCACTAAAATATGGGAGTTAATGTTAAAAAAATCCAAATGGGGAGATACCGAGCAGAGTACCCCGCCTGACGCCCACTGGGAGGCAAACTCTGAAACCGTCCCAGTGGACTCGGCGTATGTGTACTCTGCCCAGATACGGGAGTGCACCAGCACCCAGAACATGGCCACGATGTTTGTTGGGCCCTCCCTCTCCAATCACTGCTTCCTGGTCTTTTAAATGGCTAGCTTAGCCAATGCCAGGAGCAGGTTGACGAGGAGATCCCTAGGCTTATTGTCCCGGGACACTGGGCACCCAAAAATAAAAACAGAGGAGGAGGAGGTGTTCGCAAACGAGACACTGAAAGTACGATGGAAGAGGTAAGAGGAAATCCAGGATAGAGCTTTGTTATGGATACCAAGAGTATGGAGAATGTGAAGGAGAAGAAGGTGTTCCACAGTATTAAAGGCTACAGAGAGGTTAGTGCAATATGAGCAGAGTGTAGTGACCTTTGGCAGCATGGTGATCATTAGTTATTTTGGTGAGGGCTGTTTCAGTGGATTGAGCAGTAAAGAAGTCAGATTGTAGAGGTTCTAGGAGAGAATAGGTGGTGAGCAAATGGAGTAAGCGAGAGAACACAAGGTGTTCAAGGAGTTTGGAGGCAAAAGGCATGAGGAAGACAGAGCGATAGTTAGAGAGACAGGTAGGGTCAAGTTTTTGTTTTGGAGTAAGTGTATAACTGTTACGTGTTTGAAGGAGGCAGGACAAATACAAGAGTAGAGGGAGGAGTTCAAAATATGTGTGAGTGTAGGGATAAGAGTAGAAGGAGAGGTGTGAGGAGATGGGAAGGAATGGGGTTAAGAGGGAAAGTGGTAGCGGGAGAAGAGGAGATCATCAATAATACATCCATCTCTATGACACAGGAAAAGGAGTTGACGAAGGCAGGAAGAGAGTTAGAAAGAGGTGTAGAATGTGAGGAGGAAACAGAGGGGATGTCTTAATGAATGGAAACCCCCATGTTATAATTCATGTTCAGTCTTGTTTTATAAAGTATGTATAGCCCCCTCCTTTTTGGGTACTAATTGGTTAAGGGGATTATTGTTAGAAGAGGTTAACTGTGTGGGCTCACCAGGTTCTTCTCCTCCTACTTTGCCTTGTCATCAGTGATGTCATCATGGGGAGCATGTGGGTATATATAGCCACGCCTGTATTCCAGAAGTCAGTTCTTCAGAGTTGCAGAGTTAATCTAAATCCTGTATATAGGTTTAAAGCTGCAGCAAGCAATATCCTACGTGTGTTTTTTTAATAAATAAGTTCTGTACTACGGAAAAATACCTGTAGTATTAAAAAAAAAAAATTGAAAAAAATGTTTAATGTATTCTAATGTAACAAGTATTTTTGTTTCTATAGCAACCATTTACAAAGTCACATCCCCTTCCTCTTCTGAGACAGGCTCTGGCTCTTGAGCCCTGCCCTCTCTCTAGCAGTACACCAATTGTATCTAGGCACCTGCCTGGTCACATGATCTTCCACACAGAACTTAGCATCTTGGGTAATCTTCTGCAGCCCTATCAGTGATATAAAAAACCCTGAGCCGAATCTTCAGCGACTTAGCTAATCACTTGTCAGTGTGTAGATTGTATTGATGCACATATTGAATGGAAAAATGTATGTATTTTTTAAAACGGCAGCTTGAACTGCAGCTTTAAGTGTTACTAGTCTGCAGCCATGTCATCTCACTGTTAATTATTTTGGTGTTAGTAATGAGCACTGTTCTTAAAGAAGCATGCAATCCATTTATTCTGTTCTTTCTTTCTTTTACAGGATTGAAGCAGGGAGTCTCCAGAGCTGAACACCATTTATTTAAGCTTCAGGGACTCCCTGCTACTTACCTCCAAAGGGGGTGCTGTTGTCTGCTGTTTAAAGCTCCTGTGTCACATGGGCCAATAGGAAGCCGCACTGGGTGATGTCACAGCTTCCTATTGGACCGCAGGCCGCTGGAGCATTTAAAAACAGCCATAATGTGAACCCTGGAGGTGCTACCGGAAACTACTATGGAGGTAAGTATCTCTAGAAGCTGAGAGCTCCGGAGCTGAAATGTTTGGGGTTCCACTCCAGAAACTCCCTGCTTCAACAGGGTATAAAAAATGTAGAATGAAAAATTATGTTTTAAGTCACTGCTTCTATAGAGCATCAGGAAGCCTATGTCTATAGGAGAAGTATGCAGCATGGTTCAGATAGGGTTGCCCATATTATAACCTGAAGACATATCTGACCGGCAGAACCGGAATGTTCGAAGTGCATTACGGCCTTCATGCCAGATACTTCCATCTCATTCTTTTTGTACTCATAACCAAGATAAGTACTGTACCTCTTCTGGTACCGGAACCTACCAGAGGAGGATTTCCTAGAGCACCTATTTTGCCATGTGTTTGTATCATCATCATTGTCTCTGTATGTGGAAGTGTTTCTGGAATGTGTTCAATAAAGCCATTTTGTTTTATAAAAATTCCTGGTTCCCATTTCTATTCTATACTTTCATCAACACACACCCTGCACCAACCCCACAAGATCTATATGATCTGGGAGACTGAGTGTGTATATATAAATATATATATTCTGGAACTATATTCTGAAACCCTTTGGTAACTGGGGGATGGGGGTTACATATGCACATGCACTTGCACTTGTTTGAGTAATTTCCTGCCCTCCTGTAACAATGAGAAGTGGAAGTGGAATTTGTAATAGATGCTCGACACAAACCGGACAGGACATCGAGACCGAGGTGGGGATTAGAAAACACCGACCTAGAGACACGAGGTTGTGTACGGTGTGAAGGTTCGTAATCTTGGATAGCTGGGTCAGGGTAGTTGAATGTAGGATCGTTGAAGGCAAGCAGAGGTTAAGGATTGGAGAGAACAGGGTAGTCATAGGGAAGCCGAGGTCAAGGATTGGAGAATGCAGGATAGTAGATGGAAACAAGACAATGACGGACAAGGTGAGACAACAGGGAATGAGACTAGCACACGTCACAAGGTTTATGCTCACCCATCTTCCTGGTGGAAGAGGCTGAGCCTAAATAGCAGGATCATCCAATCAGGCGCAGGGCTGCACAGTAAGCAGGAATCAGGCAGGAGCCAATCAGGCGACTGGAGCTTGACGAGGGTGGAGCCTGCGTCTGATCCTCACAGTATTATAATGATGATAGATATAATAAGGAGGTTGAATGGGCTGAAGGAGTGGCTCAGGGAGTAAAGGCTCAGTGAGTAAAGGCTCAGGGAGTAAAGGCTCAGTGAGTAAAGGCTCAGTGAGTAAAGGCTTAGTGAGTAAAGGCTTAATGAGTAAGGACTTAGGCTCAATGAGTAAAGGCTCAGTGAGTAAAGGCTCAGTGAGTAAAATCTTAGAGAGTAAAGGCTCAGTGAGCAAAGACTCGGTGAGTAAAGGCTCAGTGAGTAAAGGCTCAGTGAGTAAAGGCTCAGTGAGTAAAGGCTCAGTGAGTAAAGGCTCAGTGAGTAAAATCTTAGAGAGTAAAGGCTCAGTGAGTAAAGGCTCGGTGAGTAAAGGCTCAGTGAGTAAAGGCTCAGTGAGTAAAATCTTAGAGAGTAAAGGCTCAGTGAGCAAAGGCTCGTGAGTAAAGGCTCAGTGAGTAAAGGCTCAGTGAGTAAAGGCTCAGTGAGTAAAGGCTCAGTGAGTAAAGGCTTTGATTCTGATAAGAATTACACTAAGTTTGAATCAGGGGAACCTGGTTCAAATCCTCGTGTCAGATCCTTGTGACCTTGGGCAGTCACCTTATCTCCCTGTGACACCAAAAACAGATTGTAAGCTCATCTGCGCAGGGACTGTGTCTGTAAAATTCCTATGTGCTGCGTACCACAACTATAATGTAATTGTCAAGTGCTTTGCGTCACAATGGGAGAAAAGCGCTATTTGAAATACAGTTATACAGTATTATTACTAATGATGAATGTATTGACTATGTGCAATACATGTTACAGTATTAATACAGGATCTGGGATTGATCTCTTTCTTTTCCACTCTAACTTCAGGTGTCAGCTTGTGACCCGGATTTTAGAATTTGTTACATACAAAAGAATCTGTTGGAGATAGATCTTGCGGTGATGGGATCTGTTGGAGATCTTGCAACAATGTGATCTGTTGGAGAAGCAGAGTGATCAGTAACATGTTGGAAAGCTTTGCTGGCCCCTTGGAAGACAGGCAAAGTTAGCTAATCCGACAGGGCCTTGCCAATGTTTGGGGCCTCAGTGTGGTTTTATTCAGCAATGGTCTGTATGCATCATCAATCCAAATATAGTTTACCCTTTCAGTGCTGGATGGTTTGAAGAAAGAATGGGGAATGAAAGACTTTCTAATTCCTTTGTTTAACTCTCTAAATCTAAAAGCAATTACAGTGATGATATCAGTTCTTTATCTGTCAGATAAACAGGCCCCTTGCTTCCCTTATTAATATGTGATACAGAAGCTTACAATCACATGAGCTTCTCCTATCAAGGCGATAATGTAACACATGCAATTTATTAGGTGCAAAAATCCTTTGACAAAGAAATGACTTGTATTTCTGGATTTATTCTGGATGTACAAATAGATACTGTACATAAAATAAAGTAGTGATAACTTCCCTATAATGTGCGTAATATTTGGAAATCCGTCACTGATTTTCAAGCTGTCGTAATTAGCTGAAGGTTCTGAATTTCCACCAACCACACTCAATGGAGAGGGCCCCCAGCTCTCACACACAGGCTGAAATCGGAACAGGTGGAGGGTATGTCAAACACTGTACATGCAGAAGGTAAGAGTATATAGGATTAATAATAATACCCTATAAAGGAATGGGGTCCATGAGTCATTTGTCCTCATTGAATAGGCTCTGAAGAGAATTCTTTACATGAAGGAAGACCCTGAATTATTTTCATGTGAATCGGGCTCAGAGGATTGCCTTACACGTAGAGGCTACATCTAAGCATATTAAATATGGGCCTATGTTTGGTTAGTCTTTATTATCTTCACCAAAAACCCAAATACATTTTTTGACGACTACTACCTATTAGGCTATGCCATCTAGTGGCAAAACGTGTTAAAAGCATGATGAGCAGAATCATTATTCCTCCTGGCAACTGTAGGAGAATAACTATAGTCTTGGGCCCAGATCCACATAGGCTCCTTTACTGACTTAACACCTTGTTATGTGCTAATGGGAATCTTGAAAGGTCACTAAGAGCTGTTATATAGTGTGTATGGCCGTGCGCGCGCGTGCCTGTGCGAAGGCGCGTGCACGTGCCGCACATGTTTTGTGAGTATTCTGTGCGCGATTATATGTGTGTGTATGTGTGTATGTATGTGTATGTATGTGAATGTATATGTATGTGTGTGTGTGTATATGTATGTGTGTGTGTTTTCAAATAAATAAATAAATCCTGTAATAATATTTTTAATGTCGTACATACACACACACACACACACACACACACATATATATATTATACACATATATACACATATATATATACACATATATACACATATATACACATATATACACATATATACACATATATACACATACATATACTTAAATTTTCAGGGGCAGTAGCAGCGCAAATTCTTTCTTCTTTTCATCTTTCCCCCTGTCGGCCGGTTCCACTCTCCTTGCTGTGCGTGCGCGCGGCGCCATTATAGAAAGGCTGACTGACGTCAGCCAACTATAAATGCCGCGTGCGCGCATGGCGTAGTGCGCGCCCGCACTATAGAACCAGCCTAACATAGTGTTAAGTGCGGTATTCAACAGCAACAAGACCTTGAAAAGGACAGGTGGGGAGAACTCACTGCTCACACCTGCAGCTAATCAAACTTGTGGTGGACACTTCCCCTGGCTTCCTTTATATACTTTACATATCCCATATGAGGGGATAAATATAGAGCTACAATAGTCTCTCTATCTCTCATCTCTTCCCCTCTTCCCCTTCAACACCAGCTTCAGGTAAGACAGGTGTAACGCAAGTCATGTTAAGCTAATGCAAGGCGGTGTTCATGGTGTTAAACCTTTTCTATTGATATAACTAATAGCTGTTGTTTTTGCATATAAATAGCTTTATAGATTGCTGTCAACCTCAGGGAACGTAATGTCCATTACTGGGTTGGATAGCATTATGTTAGAGACAAGCAGGAGTCCTATGTGATGCTTGACCTGGATTTCTCTGAGATACAAGATAGCTTATCTCTTATAAAAAGTTGGGCTCCTTCATCCCCCCCCTCCATCCCCCCTCTTTTGCCCCCACCCCCGCTTCTTTCTTCCTGTCTCTTGACTGTCACTATTCAACAAACAAACTTTAAAAGGTAAACCAAGCAACTACCCACGACTAGTCCTCAAACCTCACCCACAGAAAACCCAGAAATGTATAAAGTCAAGGAAGAGGGGAGGCATGACAGTCAAATACAGATTCAGTGGGTTAATAGCTGCCTGGGAGAACAGGGGAAAGAATCCCAAAGGATGCACTCACTGGGAATGGAACTCAAAATCAATAAATTTTAATGATATCAAGAACAAACAAATTTCTATTAAAACCTAACACAAGGAGCGCATGTTTGTCTCAGCGAGCCTTTTGCCTGGATCACTAATACAGTGTTCATATCTGGGAATAGGGTTTGAGGGAACACATAAGCACAATTAACACCAAAAAAGATGTGCCCGTCGCCAGACATGTTAATTCTTTTCATGGGGGAGATGTCTCTAATTTATCTTTCCAAGGGGTTGAACTTGTAAAATTGGGGATACGTAAGGGCGCTCTGGATACTGCCCTATTAAGAAAGGAGTCCCGATGGATTTACACCCTGGGGACTTTATCCCCTGGGGGCCTAAATGAGGGTTTTGTTTATACCCCCTTCCTGTAAATCCGCCTTTATGATACCCTCCATATGTCACTAGAAACCCCATTACTAAGTTCGCTTTGAGTCCCCAGATTTCTCATGCCAACTCATTAGAAAAGCAGACTGTCTTTTTAAAGTTTAAAGATCGCAAACTTTAGTATTTCATTTATTTTTATGCCCTTGTAGAATGCCTGTCAAAACATCCTCTCATAGAGGAGTTCGTTTCGCCTTATATGTATTTTTAAAACCTTAATAAAGGGTCAATAGGACCGTTTTACAAAGCCTCTTCACTGCAGCTCCTCCCTTCTATGCGCGTCATGACACACGGAGTCACGACGACGCCAACAGGTTGCCTTGACAACCCTACTGGATATAAAGCTGCAGGGAGCTTTGAACCGCCCACTCCCGAAGAAGTTCCATAGCAAGGAACGAAACACGTGTCGGGTGCGACGTCCCGTGTGACGTCATCAGCGCGACCGACTAGGTAGTAGTCCAATCAATTTGTAATCACAGCGTGGAGTGCAATTTTCTACTCTAGCTAAATTTGATGTGGGCCAAATGCGGATCCCACTAGTTAGATACAGCACTATCTGTGTTACCACCTGGTGAAGGATTTCTGTGGAAACTACTCAGCATTTTCAGGTACTCTGCCAGTGATACGTCCTGGGGTATGAGGGGTTATATGACCAACTGCCTCTGTCTAACCGCGGCCTTTATGGTCAGTGTTATTTCTCACGAGGGAACTGCAAAATAGTGGGAGCTCTCTTAACCTTGTCTGACCTGCATGCAGCAGAATCAGACGCCTAAACTACAAATAGGCAACAGATTACAGCATCACTACGGCTATAACACTTAATATCCTGCCCTCCATTTGAACAGAGCTGCATAAAGGCCCAAAACAACCCCCCTCCCCACCCCCCTCTTTCCTTGAGGGGAAAGTGGCACACCAGCACCATATCTGGCACTGTGCACCTGTCTCATTTTTTGACTAAGTGCAAACATACCTGATGATAGTTTCCATACTTACCTGTGCAGATACCAATCTCCACTATTATCACCACCAGGTTCTCACTACCTAGCCTTTTGCCTGGATCACTAATACAGTGTTCATATCCGGGAATAGGGTTTGAGGGAACCAGTCCCAGAATCAGGGCTCAGTTATACCATAGCATCAGTGTAATAATGTTCACTTGTAAATCACCCATTGGGAATCAGCTATAATCAAAGCTATGTGAGACTTTCTTGAAACCTGTATATCTAGACTCCAGTCAGTAAAACAATGCATAGGTGTCTATGGGGTGGTGACAGACCTATATATATACCATAATGGTCATGCCTACCCTCCCCATAAAACAGCCTGCACAACTAACATGACAATGTGGAGTAAACAGGTAAGTACTCACAATACAGCAGCTTGTCCCTGGGTGATGCGTGCCTCACGCCAGCAAGGTAAGTTGAATGGGTGTCCCAGAGGGTCCAAAACTGAGCACAGCAGTAGCAAGGAGTGGGGCCACAAACCAGAAAAAAGGGTTTAAAAAATAGTTTATTTCATGACAAGTGAGGGGTACAGGGTAACTCTGACGCGTTTCGGGAACAAGTCTCTTTGACAAAGGGACTTGTTCCCGAAACGCGTCAGAGTTACCCTGTACCCCTCACTTGTCATGGAATAAACTATTTTTTAAACCCTTTTTTCTGGTTTGTGGCCCCACTCCTTGCTACTGCTGTGCTCCGTTTTGGACCCTCTGGGACACCCATACAACATATCCGGGAATAGGCTTGTAGTTAGCACTCCATACCTCGCTGAGACAAACATGCGCTACTTGTGTTAGGTTTTAATAGAAATTTGTTTGTTCTTGATATCATTAAAATGTATTTATTTTGAGTTCCATTCCCAGTGAGTGCATCCTTTTGGGATTCTTTCCCCTGTTCTCCCATATACGCCTTTATCCCTGATATCACCACTCCAGTCTCCACTCTCTTAGTCCAGTGGCTGAGCGGGGTAACTTCACCTCTCTCCCCCTTCCTCCAGTGACTATACTGGTTAATAGCTGCCGTCAAAATAACGCAACATAAAAGAATGGTATCACAAGTGTTTTAAAGGAGAATAATTGTGTAAATCTGTTATGTAATATGCAATGTGTACCTTTCTAATAAAAAAGATTGAAACAATAAAAAGTTGGGCTCCTTCATAATAGGAAACCAGATTTATTTCTAAGATGAAGCCAGTCTACTTCTTTGTGTGCTGTTTCTGTCACTTAGATCGCAAGATCAACGTAGCAGGGAATTCCTTTCCTATTATCTGAGCTTATGTTATAATTCCTAGTATTGTCTCTTTTGTTAAACTTTTCTTACATTTTTGGCATTATATAAGAACAAATATACACACACACACACACACACACACACACACACACACACACACACACACACACACACACACACACACACACACACACACACACACACACAGTGTATATATATATATATATATATATATATATATATACACATATATATATAATGTATATATACTGTATATATATATATATATATATATATATATATATATACTGTATATATACTGTATATATATATATGTATATATATATACTGTACATACATACATGCATACATACATACATACATCATATATACATACATGCTCAGACAAAGTGGGACTCCTTTCAGAGAGGAATCTGCACTTCTTGATTTTATTTATTAGAAGTTGAATTGTTAGGAAATTACATTTATTTGATACAGAAGACTACACTTTTGAAATCAACAAGTACAACTATTTGTTTAATCACCAGTCACATAGCTGGCAACCTGCTATCCTTCCTACCACCTGCTAAATCCCACACTGAAATTGCTATCTCAAATTAAAGTGTTTGACATTATTCACAGAGCCAGAAGGGGAAGGGGCAGACTAAGGAACAAAGGGTGTGACAAACTATCCTCCCTACAGGAAGAGAGAGGGACAAAGCCAGGGCCATACTAACCATGTCTATTGCCAAATGGAAACTCGGACTCTTATTAATAATTTTATATGCTGTGATAACCTCGTGGTATTGTGTGAACTGACATGTGCTGGTGTTGTGATAAGATATGGATTCAGTAGGAGAATAAATTCTCACCTCTGGACAGGAACTCTTCTTTGTCTCACCATGGAGTATCTCATCTATGTTTCCCTCCTGGGATTTGCTGGTACGTATGAGTTTAATGTCCTGTAGATTCCTGGCAAGCCTAATTGTGCCTGGGTTCCTGATGGTTGGTGGAGCAGAGACAGTTAGGGGCACTAACTAACTAAACTAATAATTGGGCAGCTTTACAAAATAATACAAAGTGTTTTTCCACATATCCATCATCCAGCTCCTTCTCTTAAATCAATTGTAACTTAAAGCAGCCCTAACACATAGACTTGTGCTATAACTGCAATGCAATTTTTTTCTGGTATCCAGGAACAGGATATGAGGGAATATGGGGATGGGGGTAACTAGAGAGCACTAGAATTCAAAACAGAATACTAGGATTCAAATTGGATGCATGGATCATATACCGTATGTACTGGGAGACTTATTCATACTAAGAAACAAAGATGTGCAGTAGGCACTAACAGGTACAATAAGCAATTTCTTGCCCAATATTTACTGAGATCCAAGATGCAGTGAAAGACAAACTGGGTACAGGGACAATTGGTGCAAAGGGAGACTAAAGCTGATACAAGAAGATGATGATGTGCACAGGAGGAAGAGATGGTACTAAGAGACCAGGTGAGCAGTAGGATAGAAGAAGCGATATGGATGTAAGTATTTTGTAAGAAATAAGATGGCTCTTAGATTTGTGTGTAATTGATGTGTGTAGTTGTTGCAGTCAACACATTTCAAAAGTCTCCAGGTATACATAGATATAAACATCTTCAGCCCCTGTTGATCTACTGCTGGATGATCTCCAAGGTATTGACGTTGCAAGGCTCTCTTCTCCACATTGCTCCAACACATTTTCTAATTTCATCTTGCCATCTTACTCCTCTTTGTCTCTTGATAGTCCTTTGAATCCAGTCAAGTGCCTGTACTCAACTGGATTTTAAAACAGCGGTGCGCAAACTGGGGGGGCTTGGGTTTTACAGAGGCCCTGCGCGCTGCCGAAGGCACTTAAAGTAAGTGCCGGGGAAGTGGCGAAGGCCTCTGTAAACCTCACTTACCTTGGCTCCGGCGGCTTGTTAGACACGTCGCCATGACAATGCAGCGTCACATGACGCCACCAGGTCATGTGACATCATGACGTCACATGCCATGGCAACGTGATGTCATGATGCCGACGCCGCAGCCGAGGTAAGAGGGGGAGACGCAGAGGGAGGGGAACTGCCGGTAGGGGGGCGCAGGGAAAAAAGTTTGTGCTCCTGTGGCAGGACGTCCTGTAGCCGAGGTCAGGGAACAGTCCACATGTATAGTTTCAGGATAATGAAAACGTTCAGTGGCTTTATTTCTCCACAGCATAACATAACATGTGGGTACACTGTCCCTTTAAACACCAAAATAAATCCTGCTCCACATTGGGAGAACTGACTAACACACCAGGTCTATCTAGCAGGCTGGCTGGCTAAACCATTTACCAAACCATAAGTGTATATTAAGCAGTCAGGAAAACAAATGAACAATTCTTACTTTGGTTGGAAGAGTTAGTTTGGTGACTCTGTCTGGCTAGCAGCTCACATAGCAGCGTTCTCTAGTCTAAGGCAGCCAGCTACTGCCAGTAACAACATCCTTTTATACCTTGCTGGCTATCAGGTGTCAGCTTACATCCTGATTACCTAGCTTCCTCCTGAGTTAACCTTCTGAGTGCTGGATGAAGCACTCAGACATATGTTTCCCAGGCATAACTGATAGGGGTTGACTTCACCCTGTCACATACCTCCCCTGTTTGTGTGTGGCTAGGGTCCCACACGGCTGAAGCCCGACCCTCCACTCCTCTTGACAAAAAATCGGCATTTCCATGGTACTTTCCAGGTCTATGCTGTAAATCAAAAGAGAAGGGTTGGAGGGCCATATACCACCTGGTCAACCTTGAGTTTGTGTCCTTCATGGTGTTTAACCATTTCAAGGGCGCATGGTCAGTGACCAGGGTGAAGTGCACTCCGGTGACATAATGTCTCAAGGCCTCAATTGCCCATTTTACAGCGAGGCACTCCTTCTCAATAACGGAATACCTCACTTCCCTTGGGAACAGCTTCCGGCTGATGAACAGTATGGGGTGTTCAACACCATCAAATTGCTCGGACAGCACTGCTCCCAGTCCTACCTCTGAGGCATCCATCTGGATGATGAAGGGCTCTTTAAAATCTGGGCTCCGAAGAGCGTGGCCTCTGACAGGCACTTTTTTAGCATGTCAAAGGCGTCTTGGCACTCCCAAGACCATTTAACTTGGGTTGGGGCACTCTTTTTTGTCAGATCTGTTAGGGGTGCAGATATTTCTGAAAAATTGGGGATAAACCGCCTGTAATACCCTGCTAACCCCAAAAGGGAGCGGACCTGTGTCTTTGTCTGTGGGGTGGGGACTTCCTTTATGGCGGCCACCTTGCTAGCTAGTGGCCTTACTATCCCTTCCCCAACGGCATAGCCCAAGTATTTTGTAGTGGATTTACCCAGGGCACATTATTTTGGATTTGCAGTGAGCCCTGCTTCTCTTAAGGACGTTAGGACTGCCCTTAATCTTTTTATATGAGACTGCCAGTGTCTGCTATAGATGACAATGTCATCCAAGTAGGCCGCGGCATATGCCCTATGGGGTCGTAGAACCTTGTCCATTAACCTTTGGAACGTGGCTGGAGCCCCATGTAACCCAAATGGCATAGTGACGAATTGGTATAAACCGAGAGGGGTGGCGAAGGCAGTTTTGCATTTGGATTCTTCCGCTAGAGGTATCTGCCAATATCCTTTCGTGAGATCTAGGGTGGAGATATACTCTGCTTTATCAAGAGACTCAAGCAATTCATCCACCCTAGGCATTGGGTAAGCATCGAATCTGGATACAGCATTTACCTTTCGCAGATCCACGCAAAACCTCACCTTCCCATCTGGTTTAGGGACCAACACTATAGGGCTACACCATTTGCTGTGGGACTCCTCGATCACGCCCAATTCCAACATGTCTATTATCTCCTTCTCTACCAGGTCTTTTGGCCCTTTGGCAATCTGTAGGGACAGGACCGTACTTTTACGCCAGGTTCTGTCTCAATCCTATGGGACACTAAATCAGTCTGCCCTGGCAGCTCAGAAAAAACATCTGGGAACTGGTCACATAATTCTAGTAGGTCTGACGTTTGTTCCGTTGTTAACTGCCCTCCCATGGGAACCTGAAGGTCATTGTATGTACTACCCTTTGGAGGCTGTGGACCCAAATACGTCTCTCCTTCCTGAGGGTGGATGAACAGCGATCTCATCATTTTTCAGGGTTTCAGGAGGTTTACGTGGTAGATTTGTTTACCTTTCCTGGACCCTGGTTGAGAGATCTCATAGTTCACCTCCCCGGTGCAGCGGAGAATTTGGAAAGGACCCTGCCACTTTGCAAGGAGTTTACTCTCTGATGTCGGTAGTAGTAGCATCACTTGGTTGGAAGACCCTTGTAGACGGACGTTCACAGAGGTACACAATTTGGAGACGTTTATAATGTGAAATTATAATAGGCTTTATTGTGCCATTTCCTTTTTTATCAGGAAAACATCCAAACATGGGGGGGGGGGGGACAAAGCTTCCATTCACTTGGGAGTATTTCTCCAAGTCCCCAAACACATAGCATGAATTAAGCAGATATAGAAAGTCTTGTAAATAAAAGTCTTATCTGTTCCTTGTGGTTTGGAGGGAAAATCTTCTCACTTCGTGGTTCAGCTTCAGGTGTAGTAGTTTTGCCTGTGTCTTGAAATCAGCTCTGCTGTGCAGAGCTCAAGATTGGTCAGCTCCAGAGATCGGGATTTTTTTGGGTCAGTCTCTCCTGGGACTCAAGAACCTCTGCTCTGTCTCTCCAAAGGTCAGCTCTCAGTCAGAGCTAAAGAGAGTCCCTTCCTGTCTCAAAGGCAGGCTTTTTGTAAACAATCTAATCAGGCAGGTGGTGTTTAGTAATTAACTACCACACTGGTAGATTAAAGGAACATTACTGAACAGGGATAAGTCCCCTGTTACATACCTCCCCTGTTTGTGGGAAGCTCGGGCTTACCACGGCCAAAGCCCATCCTTCCACTCTCATTCTAGATATCTCTGTGACTTGAATGAGAGTGGATGGAGGAAGAGAACCCTCTGTCCCACTGGGATTGGAGCCCTTTCTCCAGTTTATTTTTGTCTCCTCCCAAAGATGCTTGAGATCAGCACTCCTCAGTCGTTCGAGGAGGACTTTTTCCACGTAAAGTCTTTTAATCGCGTGCGCGGTCTTGAGATATCTGTTGCGTCGGGCACTCCTCTTTTTGTAGACAAAGTGTATGGCAACAGTTGTAGGGCAGTTAGGACTAGCCCTTAGAGTTTTCTGCTCTTGAAGTGGTCTTTCTGCAGCTTCTCCACACCACGGAGTCGCCAGTTCAGCTTCTTCAGCTAAGGATTCTTCTGGCTTTGATTCTGCACTCCTACCTCTGTTTGTTGCCTGTTGGGCAGCTGTAGGTTTGGCTAGTGCTTTCTTTGGGGGCTCAAACTTCGGAATTTTGTTTTGAAGTTGCGTGGAGTCCCCAACTCTCACTGTACCCTTGTCCTTACGGGCATTAGTTACTGTGACTGTGAGATACTGGTGCTTGGGCAGAGCCAATACCTTTTTCTGTATTGGAGGAATCTGTATCAGAGTCTCCTTCATATTCTGGAGCTCTGTCATTTTTGTCGTCAAGGTTGCCTCTGCGACAGTTTTCTCCTTGGTGTACTGACGAACAGTCTCTCTGTCTCTCCTGCTCTTGCTCCAGTTTCTGGGCCTTCTCACGCTCCCTCTCATACAGAGTCACCTGGTATCGAAGCTCCGCTTCCAACGATGCTCTGAAGACATGCAGCGTGGCCTTTAGCTCCTCATACTGCTCTGTGGGGAAGTACTGGGTATTCAGACGTTCCTGCAGCGCTTGTACCTCTTTAGCAGCCTGCAGTTTTTCTTCCTGTAGCGTTTGCTGCTTCTCCTCAGCATACTGGAGGTGTGTACGCAGACCTTGCAGTTGGTTCTGCAGTCGGTGCTCTGCGTCAAACTTTTCCTTGACTTCTTCTGTTAACTGAAAATTTTCTTCTTTCAGTTTTAAGTTTTCTCTTTTTAATCTTGAACTTTCTCCTTTTTCAGTCTCTGTATTCTTCAGGGCTTCTTTGCAGTCCTCCTTCCATTTACGCACATCTGCTTTGAGAATGACAATCTCCTGGCGTGAGACTTCCTTCTCTAGGTTGAGGGTCTGAAGCTCCTTCTGAGAGACTTTGAGAACTGTACCAAGATTACCAATAGTTTCTTTAGCAATGTCCAGCTCCTCTGTGAGACTGTGTAGTTCCTTTCTGGAAACTTCCAGGTCTGTGCGGCAGCTGTTGGTCTCATGATGTGAGGCATCAAGCTCTATACGAAGAGTGTGAACCTCTTGCTGGAAGACTGTCATCTGCTTCAGTGCCTCCTCATACTTCCGCTTTAGCGTAGCCACCGTTTTATCAGATTGGCTCTGCTTTTCATCCATGGCGGAGATAGTAGCCTTTGCAGTATCTAGCTCAGTCTTGAGATCCTCCAATTCGGTCTTGGCCGCAGAGTAAATTGCGAGCACAGTCTTCTGTAGGTCAGCATTATTTTTTCTCTCTCTTCCTAATTCTTCACAGAGCAGATCACAGTCATGCCTGGCAATTTTCAGGGCGTCTTCAGGGCTGGTCAAGGGATCGTCACTCACTGGTTCTGGCTCCGCTTCCCTGGGATGACTAGTTGAGGGTTCCTCACTGTTGGCACCGGACAGACACTTCTTTGGGGTACACGACTTCTGCCTTGGCCGTCTGGATATTCAGTTAACCGTGGGACGAATTCTCCATTTTCTCTAGGCTGCAAAGCAACTCGGCCCCCCTTTTCCTCCACAGGATCTGCAGACATGTCTGTTCCTTCCACGGTAAGTGAAGAACTGCTTTTCTTTTTCTTTTTCTGCCTTTTTGATTTGGATGACACCGTCCCTTCAGGGATATTGGGGTCTCCATCTTCATTTGAAATTTTAGCAGCTTCATTATATATGCCAGGCTTTTCTTGCAGTTGCTTTAGCTGACAGAAATATTGGGTGATCTGCTGCTCCCGCTCTGTCTCCTGTTGATCATACTCGTCATCAAAGGGAGCGGTCTTTTCTGTTCGTGCCGAGTTCAGGCACCCCCACCATTCTTGGGGTGTTTTGTGGGTGTGACTCGGTTCGGGTTCCCTGTAAGAGATGTCTTCCTCTTTATTGGACTGGAAGGGCCACTCTTCCGTGGGGTCGGGTTCATTACAGGAATGCTGCATCTTGTCCTCCATTTTTAGGCTATCAGGTGTAATTTTCTTCCTGACCTCAGGAGGCTCTATTGAAGCTGTTGCCACTGTATTTGCTAGAACCCCCAATTGTGGTAGTCCTACAGATGGGCATATTTTGCTTGTAGAGGTCGTAGCTCTCACAGGCATCTCTGTAGACTTTTCTTTCTTGGATAATTTTTTTTTTTTCAATTGCAGCAGTACTGCATGCATTTTCTTTTATCAGGTATACAAGATGTGCAGTTGCTAGGTAAAAAAAAAAAGTCTATTTGCTTTACACTATTTTCTTGCAGGGTGCAATCTCCCCGCTTCAGCAACAGAATTTGGTTTTCTGCCTGAGTTCAGTAATTTTCAGTCTCATCTTTGGGTATTATGGCATTCACACTTCACACTTTGGGTGTCTGTTTTTGCTCCCAAGATATATATAGGCAGACTTTTTTACTTGCAGAAAAAAAACATTCTTTGCAGTGGACTATTTCTTTCATTCCCGGCAGGGTGACTCAACATTCAGCAATTGGTTTTGAAAAAACCTTTTACACAGTTCAGAAATCACTTTTTCCCCCTATAGGGCAATTTTACACTCAGCATTGGTTTGCTAAAAATTCCCCTGCTTCAGCACAGTCTTGTATCAATTTTCACACTTTTCTGCATATACTCCATTCACAGCTGGTAGTCCTATGCGGTGTGGCAACCTTTATTTGCAAAATCAGTATTCACTGCTTCAGCGAAACTTTTGAAAACAACAAACACCTATCCCTTTTCAAGGGCTGACTCACTTCTTGAACCCTGACTATGGCTGAAAGGCAAAACCCCTATTTCAATGACCATATTACACTTTGTGATAGGCAAATTAAGGTTTAGCTACTTCAGCAGTCTCTTCTGGGTTTTTGTAAGTCTCAGTGCAGTGTGGTTTCAGTGGTGTGTATCCCTTTAATTCCAATATCTGCTGCATGAGGTTTTTTTTTTTTTCAGACTGTTTGAAGGCAAAAAGCATAAAAAAAATTTCACATAAAAATCTCCGGTCCTTTTTAACTACAAAGACACCTCTTGTCCCACCTCGGACACCAAATGTAGACGGACGTTCACAGAGGTACACAATTTGGAGACGTTTATAATGTGAAATTATAATAGGCTTTATTGTGCCTTTTCCTTTTTTATCAGGAAAACATCCAAACAAGGGGGGGGGGGAACAAAGCTTCCATTCACTTGGGAGTATTTCTCCAAGTCCCCAAACACATAGCATGAATGAAGCAGATATAGAAAGTCTTGTAAATAAAAGTCTTATCTGTTCCATGTTGTTTGGAGGGAAAATCTTCTCACTTCCTGGTTCAGCTTCAGGTGTAGTAGTTTTCCCTGTGTCTTGAAATCAGCTCTGCTGTGCAGAGCTCAAGACTGGTCAGCTCCAGAGATCGGGGTGTTTTTTGGTCAGTCTCTCCTGGGACTCAAGAACCTCTGCTCTGTCTCTCCAAAGGTCAGCTCTCAGTCAGAGCTAAAGAGAGTCCCTTCCTGTCTCAAAGGCAGGCTTTTTGTAAACAATCTAATCAGGCAGGTGGTGTTTAGTAATTAACTACCACACTGGTAGATTAAAGGAACATTACTGAACAGGGATAAGTCCCCTGTTACATACCTCCCCTGTTTGTGGGAAGCTCGGGCTTACCACGGCCAAAGCCCATCCTTCCACTCTCATTCTAGATATCTCTGTGACTTGAATGAGAGTGGATGGAGGAAGAGAACCCTCTGTCCCACTGGGATTGGAGCCCTTTCTCCAGTTTATTTTTGTCTCCTCCCAAAGATGCTTGAGATCAGCACTCCTCAGTCGTTCGAGGAGGACTTTTTCCACGTAAAGTCTTTTTATCGCGTGCGCGGTCTTGAGATATCTGTTGCGTCGGGCACTCCTCTTTTTGTAGACAAAGTGTATGGCAACAGTTGTAGGGCAGTTAGGACTAGCCCTTAGAGTTTTCTGCTCTTGAAGTGGTCTTTCTGCAGCTTCTCCACACCACGGAGTCGCCAGTTCAGCTTCTTCAGCTAAGGATTCTTCTGGCTTTGATTCTGCACTCCTACCTCTGTTTGTTGCCTGTTGGGCAGCTGTAGGTTTGGCTAGTGCTTTCTTTGGGGGCTCAAACTTCGGAATTTTGTTTTGAAGTTGCGTGGAGTCCCCAACTCTCACTGTACCCTTGTCCTTACGGGCATTAGTTACTGTGACTGTGAGATACTGGTGCTTGGGCAGAGCCAATACCTTTTTCTGTATTGGAGGAATCTGTATCAGAGTCTCCTTCATATTCTGGAGCTCTGTCATTTTTGTCGTCAAGGTTGCCTCTGCGACAGTTTTCTCCTTGGTGTACTGACGAACAGTCTCTCTGTCTCTCCTGCTCTTGCTCCAGTTTCTGGGCCTTCTCACGCTCCCTCTCATACAGAGTCACCTGGTATCGAAGCTCCGCTTCCAACTATGCTCTGAAGACATGCAGCGTGGCCTTTAGCTCCTCATACTGCTCTGTGGGGAAGTACTGGGTATTCAGACGTTCCTGCAGCGCTTGTACCTCTTTAGCAGCCTGCAGTTTTTCTTCCTGTAGCGTTTGCTGCTTCTCCTCAGCATACTGGAGGTGTGTACGCAGACCTTGCAGTTGGTTCTGCAGTCGGTGCTCTGCGTCAAACTTTTCCTTGACTTCTTCTGTTAACTGAAAATTTTCTTCTTTCAGTTTTAAGTTTTCTCTTTTTAATCTTGAACTTTCTCCTTTTTCAGTCTCTGTATTCTTCAGGGCTTCTTTGCAGTCCTCCTTCCATTTACGCACATCTGCTTTGAGAATGACAATCTCCTGGCGTGAGACTTCCTTCTCTAGGTTGAGGGTCTGAAGCTCCTTCTGAGAGACTTTGAGAACTGTACCAAGATTACCAATAGTTTCTTTAGCAATGTCCAGCTCCTCTGTGAGACTGTGTAGTTCCTTTCTGGAAACTTCCAGGTCTGTGCGGCAGCTGTTGGTCTCATGATGTGAGGCATCAAGCTCTATACGAAGAGTGTGAACCTCTTGCTGGAAGACTGTCATCTGCTTCAGTGCCTCCTCATACTTCCGCTTTAGCGTAGCCACCGTTTTATCAGATTGGCTCTGCTTTTCATCCATGGCGGAGATAGTAGCCTTTGCAGTATCTAGCTCAGTCTTGAGATCCTCCAATTCGGTCTTGGCCGCAGAGTAAATTGCGAGCACAGTCTTCTGTAGGTCAGCATTATTTTTTCTCTCTCTTCCTAATTCTTCACAGAGCAGATCACAGTCATGCCTGGCAATTTTCAGGGCGTCTTCAGGGCTGGTCAAGGGATCGTCACTCACTGGTTCTGGCTCCGCTTCCCTGGGATGACTAGTTGAGGGTTCCTCACTGTTGGCACCGGACAGACACTTCTTTGGGGTACACGACTTCTGCCTTGGCCGTCTGGATATTCAGTTAACCGTGGGACGAATTCTCCATTTTCTCTAGGCTGCAAAGCAACTCGGCCCCCCTTTTCCTCCACAGGATCTGCAGACATGTCTGTTCCTTCCACGGTAAGTGAAGAACTGCTTTTCTTTTTCTTTTTCTGCCTTTTTGATTTGGATGACACCGTCCCTTCAGGGATATTGGGGTCTCCATCTTCATTTGAAATTTTAGCAGCTTCATTATATATGCCAGGCTTTTCTTGCAGTTGCTTTAGCTGACAGAAATATTGGGTGATCTGCTGCTCCCGCTCTGTCTCCTGTTGATCATACTCGTCATCAAAGGGAGCGGTCTTTTCTGTTCGTGCCGAGTTCAGGCACCCCCACCATTCTTGGGGTGTTTTGTGGGTGTGACTCGGTTCGGGTTCCCTGTAAGAGATGTCTTCCTCTTTATTGGACTGGAAGGGCCACTCTTCCGTGGGGTCGGGTTCATTACAGGAATGCTGCATCTTGTCCTCCATTTTTAGGCTATCAGGTGTAATTTTCTTCCTGACCTCAGGAGGCTCTATTGAAGCTGTTGCCACTGTATTTGCTAGAACCCCCAATTGTGGTAGTCCTACAGATGGGCATATTTTGCTTGTAGAGGTCGTAGCTCTCACAGGCATCTCTGTAGACTTTTCTTTCTTGGATAATTTTTTTTTTTTTTCAATTGCAGCAGTACTGCATGCATTTTCTTTTATCAGGTATACAAGATGTGCAGTTGCTAGGTAAAAAAAAAAAGTCTATTTGCTTTACACTATTTTCTTGCAGGGTGCAATCTCCCCGCTTCAGCAACAGAATTTGGTTTTCTGCCTGAGTTCAGTAATTTTCAGTCTCATCTTTGGGTATTATGGCATTCACACTTCACACTTTGGGTGTCTGTTTTTGCTCCCAAGATATATATAGGCAGACTTTTTTACTTGCAGAAAAAAAACATTCTTTGCAGTGGACTATTTCTTTCATTCCCGGCAGGGTGACTCAACATTCAGCAATTGGTTTTGAAAAAACCTTTTACACAGTTCAGAAATCACTTTTTCCCCCTATAGGGCAATTTTACACTCAGCATTGGTTTGCTAAAAATTCCCCTGCTTCAGCACAGTCTTGTATCAATTTTCACACTTTTCTGCATATACTCCATTCACAGCTGGTAGTCCTATGCGGTGTGGCAACCTTTATTTGCAAAATCAGTATTCACTGCTTCAGCGAAACTTTTGAAAACAACAAACACCTATCCCTTTTCAAGGGCTGACTCACTTCTTGAACCCTGACTATGGCTGAAAGGCAAAACCCCTATTTCAATGACCATATTACACTTTGTGATAGGCAAATTAAGGTTTAGCTACTTCAGCAGTCTCTTCTGGGTTTTTGTAAGTCTCAGTGCAGTGTGGTTTCAGTGGTGTGTATCCCTTTAATTCCAATATCTGCTGCATGAGGTTTTTTTTTTTTTCAGACTGTTTGAAGGCAAAAAGCATAAAAAAAATTTCACATAAAAATCTCCGGTCCTTTTTAACTACAAAGACACCTCTTGTCCCACCTCGGACACCAAATGTAGACGGACGTTCACAGAGGTACACAATTTGGAGACGTTTATAATGTGAAATTATAATAGGCTTTATTGTGCCTTTTCCTTTTTTATCAGGAAAACATCCAAACAAGGGGGGGGGGGGAACAAAGCTTCCATTCACTTGGGAGTATTTCTCCAAGTCCCCAAACACATAGCATGAATGAAGCAGATATAGAAAGTCTTGTAAATAAAAGTCTTATCTGTTCCATGTTGTTTGGAGGGAAAATCTTCTCACTTCCTGGTTCAGCTTCAGGTGTAGTAGTTTTCCCTGTGTCTTGAAATCAGCTCTGCTGTGCAGAGCTCAAGACTGGTCAGCTCCAGAGATCGGGGTGTTTTTTGGTCAGTCTCTCCTGGGACTCAAGAACCTCTGCTCTGTCTCTCCAAAGGTCAGCTCTCAGTCAGAGCTAAAGAGAGTCCCTTCCTGTCTCAAAGGCAGGCTTTTTGTAAACAATCTAATCAGGCAGGTGGTGTTTAGTAATTAACTACCACACTGGTAGATTAAAGGAACATTACTGAACAGGGATAAGTCCCCTGTTACATACCTCCCCTGTTTGTGGGAAGCTCGGGCTTACCACGGCCAAAGCCCATCCTTCCACTCTCATTCTAGATATCTCTGTGACTTGAATGAGAGTGGATGGAGGAAGAGAACCCTCTGTCCCACTGGGATTGGAGCCCTTTCTCCAGTTTATTTTTGTCTCCTCCCAAAGATGCTTGAGATCAGCACTCCTCAGTCGTTCGAGGAGGACTTTTTCCACGTAAAGTCTTTTTATCGCGTGCGCGGTCTTGAGATATCTGTTGCGTCGGGCACTCCTCTTTTTGTAGACAAAGTGTATGGCAACAGTTGTAGGGCAGTTAGGACTAGCCCTTAGAGTTTTCTGCTCTTGAAGTGGTCTTTCTGCAGCTTCTCCACACCACGGAGTCGCCAGTTCAGCTTCTTCAGCTAAGGATTCTTCTGGCTTTGATTCTGCACTCCTACCTCTGTTTGTTGCCTGTTGGGCAGCTGTAGGTTTGGCTAGTGCTTTCTTTGGGGGCTCAAACTTCGGAATTTTGTTTTGAAGTTGCGTGGAGTCCCCAACTCTCACTGTACCCTTGTCCTTACGGGCATTAGTTACTGTGACTGTGAGATACTGGTGCTTGGGCAGAGCCAATACCTTTTTCTGTATTGGAGGAATCTGTATCAGAGTCTCCTTCATATTCTGGAGCTCTGTCATTTTTGTCGTCAAGGTTGCCTCTGCGACAGTTTTCTCCTTGGTGTACTGACGAACAGTCTCTCTGTCTCTCCTGCTCTTGCTCCAGTTTCTGGGCCTTCTCACGCTCCCTCTCATACAGAGTCACCTGGTATCGAAGCTCCGCTTCCAACGATGCTCTGAAGACATGCAGCGTGGCCTTTAGCTCCTCATACTGCTCTGTGGGGAAGTACTGGGTATTCAGACGTTCCTGCAGCGCTTGTACCTCTTTAGCAGCCTGCAGTTTTTCTTCCTGTAGCGTTTGCTGCTTCTCCTCAGCATACTGGAGGTGTGTACGCAGACCTTGCAGTTGGTTCTGCAGTCGGTGCTCTGCGTCAAACTTTTCCTTGACTTCTTCTGTTAACTGAAAATTTTCTTCTTTCAGTTTTAAGTTTTCTCTTTTTAATCTTGAACTTTCTCCTTTTTCAGTCTCTGTATTCTTCAGGGCTTCTTTGCAGTCCTCCTTCCATTTACGCACATCTGCTTTGAGAATGACAATCTCCTGGCGTGAGACTTCCTTCTCTAGGTTGAGGGTCTGAAGCTCCTTCTGAGAGACTTTGAGAACTGTACCAAGATTACCAATAGTTTCTTTAGCAATGTCCAGCTCCTCTGTGAGACTGTGTAGTTCCTTTCTGGAAACTTCCAGGTCTGTGCGGCAGCTGTTGGTCTCATGATGTGAGGCATCAAGCTCTATACGAAGAGTGTAAACCTCTTGCTGGAAGACTGTCATCTGCTTCAGTGCCTCCTCATACTTCCGCTTTAGCGTAGCCACCGTTTTATCAGATTGGCTCTGCTTTTCATCCATGGCGGAGATAGTAGCCTTTGCAGTATATAGCTCAGTCTTGAGATCCTCCAATTCGGTCTTGGCCGCAGAGTAAATTGCGAGCACAGTCTTCTGTAGGTCAGCATTATTTTTTCTCTCTCTTCCTAATTCTTCACAGAGCAGATCACAGTCATGCCTGGCAATTTTCAGGGCGTCTTCAGGGCTGGTCAAGGGATCGTCACTCACTGGTTCTGGCTCCGCTTCCCTGGGATGACTAGTTGAGGGTTCCTCACTGTTGGCACCGGACAGACACTTCTTTGGGGTACACGACTTCTGCCTTGGCCGTCTGGATATTCAGTTAACCGTGGGACGAATTCTCCATTTTCTCTAGGCTGCAAAGCAACTCGGCCCCCCTTTTCCTCCACAGGATCTGCAGACATGTCTGTTCCTTCCACGGTAAGTGAAGAACTGCTTTTCTTTTTCTTTTTCTGCCTTTTTGATTTGGATGACACCGTCCCTTCAGGGATATTGGGGTCTCCATCTTCATTTGAAATTTTAGCAGCTTCATTATATATGCCAGGCTTTTCTTGCAGTTGCTTTAGCTGACAGAAATATTGGGTGATCTGCTGCTCCCGCTCTGTCTCCTGTTGATCATACTCGTCATCAAAGGGAGCGGTCTTTTCTGTTCGTGCCGAGTTCAGGCACCCCCACCATTCTTGGGGTGTTTTGTGGGTGTGACTCGGTTCGGGTTCCCTGTAAGAGATGTCTTCCTCTTTATTGGACTGGAAGGGCCACTCTTCCGTGGGGTCGGGTTCATTACAGGAATGCTGCATCTTGTCCTCCATTTTTAGGCTATCAGGTGTAATTTTCTTCCTGACCTCAGGAGGCTCTATTGAAGCTGTTGCCACTGTATTTGCTAGAACCCCCAATTGTGGTAGTCCTACAGATGGGCATATTTTGCTTGTAGAGGTCGTAGCTCTCACAGGCATCTCTGTAGACTTTTCTTTCTTGGATAATTTTTTTTTTTTTTCAATTGCAGCAGTACTGCATGCATTTTCTTTTATCAGGTATACAAGATGTGCAGTTGCTAGGTAAAAAAAAAAAGTCTATTTGCTTTACACTATTTTCTTGCAGGGTGCAATCTCCCCGCTTCAGCAACAGAATTTGGTTTTCTGCCTGAGTTCAGTAATTTTCAGTCTCATCTTTGGGTATTATGGCATTCACACTTCACACTTTGGGTGTCTGTTTTTGCTCCCAAGATATATATAGGCAGACTTTTTTACTTGCAGAAAAAAAACATTCTTTGCAGTGGACTATTTCTTTCATTCCCGGCAGGGTGACTCAACATTCAGCAATTGGTTTTGAAAAAACCTTTTACACAGTTCAGAAATCACTTTTTCCCCCTATAGGGCAATTTTACACTCAGCATTGGTTTGCTAAAAATTCCCCTGCTTCAGCACAGTCTTGTATCAATTTTCACACTTTTCTGCATATACTCCATTCACAGCTGGTAGTCCTATGCGGTGTGGCAACCTTTATTTGCAAAATCAGTATTCACTGCTTCAGCGAAACTTTTGAAAACAACAAACACCTATCCCTTTTCAAGGGCTGACTCACTTCTTGAACCCTGACTATGGCTGAAAGGCAAAACCCCTATTTCAATGACCATATTACACTTTGTGATAGGCAAATTAAGGTTTAGCTACTTCAGCAGTCTCTTCTGGGTTTTTGTAAGTCTCAGTGCAGTGTGGTTTCAGTGGTGTGTATCCCTTTAATTCCAATATCTGCTGCATGAGGTTTTTTTTTTTTCAGACTGTTTGAAGGCAAAAAGCATAAAAAAAATTTCACATAAAAATCTCCGGTCCTTTTTAACTACAAAGACACCTCTTGTCCCACCTCGGACACCAAATGTAGACGGACGTTCACAGAGGTACACAATTTGGAGACGTTTATAATGTGAAATTATAATAGGCTTTATTGTGCCTTTTCCTTTTTTATCAGGAAAACATCCAAACAAGGGGGGGGGGGAACAAAGCTTCCATTCACTTGGGAGTATTTCTCCAAGTCCCCAAACACATAGCATGAATGAAGCAGATATAGAAAGTCTTGTAAATAAAAGTCTTATCTGTTCCATGTTGTTTGGAGGGAAAATCTTCTCACTTCCTGGTTCAGCTTCAGGTGTAGTAGTTTTCCCTGTGTCTTGAAATCAGCTCTGCTGTGCAGAGCTCAAGACTGGTCAGCTCCAGAGATCGGGGTGTTTTTTGGTCAGTCTCTCCTGGGACTCAAGAACCTCTGCTCTGTCTCTCCAAAGGTCAGCTCTCAGTCAGAGCTAAAGAGAGTCCCTTCCTGTCTCAAAGGCAGGCTTTTTGTAAACAATCTAATCAGGCAGGTGGTGTTTAGTAATTAACTACCACACTGCTAGATTAAAGGAACATTACTGAACAGGGATAAGTCCCCTGTTACAACCCTCAAGCGGGCATTTTGGTTGTACTGCCTCTCTTGACGTTCTTGAGCAGATTTGAGGTTTTCCTTAGCAAACCGACCTATCGTGTCTAGGCGGTTTCTAAGGTCTATGACATACTGAAGGGTATTCTTGGAGGGGGAGGGCTCCTCCTCCCAGGATTCCTTCAGTAGGAAGAGAATACCCCGAGGTTAGCGTCCATATAGGAGCTCAAACGGGGAGAAGCCTGTGGATGATTGGGGAACTTCTCGTACCGCAAACAATAGGAAAGGGAGAAGTTTATCCCAAGCTCGCTTTTCAGTGTCCACAAACTTCCTAAGCATGGTTTTTAAAGTACGGTTAAACCTCGCTACCAATCCATCAGTCTGAGGATGGTAGACTGAGGTCCGGACGGATTTTACCTCCAATAACTTCAGGACATCCTGCATTAACTTTGCCATGAAATTTGTTCCCTGGTCAGTTAACATTACTTGGGGAAGTCCTACCCTAGAAAACAGTTCTAACAGCCTGTGAGCAACCTGTTTAGCAGTGGCTGATCTCAGCGGGAAGGCCTCAGGATATCTTGTGGCATAATCTACACCAACGAGTATAAATTTATGTCCCTTCGCAGAGGGTTCTAAAGGTCCGACCAGATCTACCCCAATTCTCTCGAATGGGACGGCTACCAAGGACAGAGGGACCAAGGGAGCCGGCTTCTGTCCTTTTTGGCTAGTTAACTGGCATTCAGGACATGTCTCACATAGTTTCATGATGTCACCATGTATGCCTGGCCAGTAAAACCGTGACGAGATGCGGTCCGTGGTCTTATCCCTGCCCAAATGACCACCCCATGGGAGAGTATGGGCTAGGGTGAACACTGTTTTAATCAACCCTTTAGGTTCTAGCATCTGTCGAATGACCTCCCCTGTTTGTGTAACCTTATTCACATGATATAGGATGTCATTCAATAGTTCAAAATGTGGAAACACTCTTGCACCTTGTTCATCCATTATCTTGTTGTTGACCTGTACCACCTTCTCATATATTCTAGCCAGAGCTGGGTCTTCCCTCTGCCTCTGACGGAAGTCAGGAAGATCCAGGTCTGGCAAAATTCCAGTATCTATCTGTTCCCCACCCTGGTCATCTCCGGCCATGACCTGCAGTCCTTGGGCTGACTAATGTTACCAAGAGTCCCAGCCTTTCTTAACCAGTCCTCTTTTTCCGCACGTCTCTGTTTACATGTCTTTGGGACGTGGTGTCTATGGGGAAAAATCTCTGGGGAAAAAGGAAACAAGTCTCCGGGTTTCTCCGGTACCAGAGAAGTAGGCTCCGTAGGAGTAGGGGCCAACAATGTTTCAAAGTAGGACCAGTCTCGGCCAAGTAGAACAGGAGCAGGTAGCCAGGGAGCAACTCCCACTAGTAGGCTAGCCTCTTGATCCTTGATACGCAGTAGAATGTTCGCCGTCGGGTATGTCTTTGTATCCCCATGGATACACTCGATATTCCACGGAGAGTCTGTTGCTTGGAATTAGGCCCTCTAGGATCAGGGTTTTTCCAGATCCCGATTCCAGCATGGCTTTTACTATTTTCCCCTCCAGAGATGCTGGGACTAACCACGGATTGTGGTCCCCTCAGAGAGAAGCTGTGGCAGTGGTTCTGCCATATGAACAGTCCATCTCATCATCTCCTGAGTCCGCAAACTCGGTCGTCAGTGGAAGCTCTCGACGGGGCTCGGTGTTTGGACCTCTCCGCTGTTGGATGGGATCCTCCCTTCTGGGTGGTGGTATCCTCTCCACCGGATGGGTGACGGGAGTCCAGGTTCTCAGAGAATACTGTGGGTGGCGGCCTCCCTTGAGTGATCCAATGGCCTCGGACCTGGGACGGGCGTCTCTGCGGGTGTTTGTACCAAGAACCCTCCGAGATGGGAAAGGGTCTTCCCATCGGGTTGACTGGATCTCCTGAGCTGGCGGGTTGTAGACCCCTCGATTGTCTGCTCTCCTGCCTCTGGCATCACTGGAAGCAACTGGTGTTTGCACGGACCGTTCCCAGCTATCTTGTTGGGTGTCGTCGCCAAGGAAGTTTTCCACCAAGCGGACCGCTGAATCCAGGGAAAATGCAGCATGTCTTTTTACCCAGGAGCGGGAGGAGGGGGGCAGTATCTGTATGAACTGCTCGAGCACAAACTGTTCAAGGATCTCTGCCTTGGTATGCTTCTCCGGTTGCATCCACCTGGTACATAAGTCTACTCAGCGGTGGGCTACGACCCGGGGTCTGTCTCTGTTTGTATATTTGACTGTCCAGAACCGCTGTAGGTAGGTCTCTGGAGTGAGGCCTAGGCGATCCAGAATAGCAGCCTTTAGTTGCTGATAGTCCATGGCCTCGTCTGCTGGAAAAGCCTGGTAGGCTGTCTGAGCTTCTCCTATGAGGAGTGGAGCCAGAGTCATTACCCAGCGATCAACTGTCCAGCCGTGGGCCGTGGCTACCCTTTCAAAAGTGAGGAGAAATGCCTCTGGGTCTTCGGTTGGCTTCATTTTATGTAGCATCACCGGTGGGTTATTGGGAATCTCTGGTCTGACTGTGGCTGAGCCTTCGGCCAGCAGTTGGAGTAGCTTTTCCTCTCACCAGGCCTGTTTCTCATCTTGCTGGGCTTGTCGCTCAGCTTGCTTCTCTGCTAGCTGGAGCTGTTGCTCAAGGAACTGAGAAAAAATTGTCTCCAATTTTTTTTTGTGTGGCCCTTCAGATACTGGACCGTCCGACATCCCACTTCTGACACCACCTCTGGCAGGACAGCCTGTAGCCGAGGTCAGGGAACAGTCAACACGTGTAGTTTCAGGATAATGAAAACGTTCAGTGGCTTTATTTCTCCACAGCATAACATAACATGTGGGTACACTGTCCCTTTAAACACCAAAATAAATCCTGCTCCACATTGGGAGAACTGACTAACACACCAGGCCTATCTAGCAGGCTGGCTGGCTAAACCATTTACCAAACCATAAGTGTATATTAAGCAGTCAGGAAAACAAATGAACAATTCTTAATTTGGTTGGAAGAGTTAGCTTGGTGAATCCGTCTGGCTAGCAGCTCACATAGCAGCGTGCTCTGGTCTAAGGCAGCCAGATACTGTGCCTGTTCTGTTCTGACTGACAGATTAAATCTGTCAGTGGTGATAATGGATACCGAGGCTTGAGCCTCATTACTCCAAGTTCTCTTGTTGAGTGTATTGTCGCACACTTTAGAAAGCTTCTTGATCTGTGTTACTTGCCACAGTTGAGTTGGTTTCACAGGGTCAGCGCTACTGCCAGTAACAACATCCTTTTATACCTTGCTGGCTATCAGGTGTCAGCTTACATCCTGATTTCCTAGCTTCCTCCTGAGTTAACCTTCTGAGTGCTGGATGAAGCACTCAGACATATGTTTCCCAGGCATACCTGATAGGGGTTGACTTCACCCTGTCACAGCTCCACTGTTCTAAAAGATATCAACAGACCAAGACGATGAAAAGAGTAAGATGGTAGGAAAAAATCTGAAAATTTGTATAAAGTTAATGCAGAGATTTGTTTTTTTTACACTTATCCTCTTTCATTCACCTCTGTCACTTTTCTCCTCTCTTGCCAAGTCACATTAGATGCACAACAATCTTTTTTTTCTCTGATTCCCTTTTTACTGATACAGAAAATGTCTCTTTTCTTAGTGTCTACCCCCATTGATGACAATAGGATCGTGGGAGGTTACACCTGTGCCAAGAACTCTGTCCCTTATCAGGTGTCTCTGAGCTCTGATGGTTACCATTTCTGTGGAGGATCACTGATTAACAGCCATTGGGTTGTGTCTGCTGCTCACTGCTACAGATTGTAAGTTATGTTGATAGAATAAGGAAGAGGGGGGAGAAGGAGGGGTGGAATGAAAGAGAGATAGGGGAAGATAGAAGGAAAGAGAGAGGGAGGGGATGGAATGAAAAAGGGAGAGAGGGAGGGGAACGATGGAAGGAGAGAGAGAGGGAGGGGATGGAAGTAAGTAAGGAAGGAAGGCGGGATAGAGAGGGGATGGGAGGAAGAAGGGAAAGAGGGGAGGGTTGGAAGGAAGGATATAGGGAGGAAGGAGATTCAAGTAAGGAGGAAGAGAGGGGAAGGAAGTAGTGAGAGAGGAAGGGAAAGGAAAGAGAAAAGAAGGGGTAAAGGAAGGAAGGTGGAGAGAGGGAGGAGATGGAAGGAGGGGAGGAAGGAGGGGAAAAGAGAGGGGAAGGAAAAAGGAGAGAGAGGGAGAGAAAGGAAGGGTAGAGAGGGAGGGGAAGGAAGGAATGGATGGAAGGAAGAAAGGAAGGGGGAGGGACAGAGATACATGCAAAGTAGTTACAATGTGATATAATATGAATAAACAGAAAATAAGATTTATCAGTATCAGAATAAGAAAGAACTTAGCATAAATAAGAATGATAACGTAGAAAAACGAAAATTGACTGTGAAAGGAATATAAGCAGGATTAGATAAGAGATCAGTTTCAAGGGAAGGCCTCATATGTCTTTCAGACGTCTCCAGGTCCGACTCGGGGAGCACAATATTGAAGTTTTGGAGGAGACAGAACAATTCATTGACACAGACAAAATAATTCTTCATCCAGAATATAACCCTTCTCTAATCGACAATGATATCATGTTAATCCGACTGGCCACACCAGCTAAATTCAACGCCTATGTTCAACCCATCGGTCTGCCCACCCACTGCGATCCTGCAGGGACACAATGTCTCATCTCTGGCTGGGGAAACACTCTGAGCAATGGTGGTGAGTCTAGGGACAGTGCAACCAAAAAAAATACAAAAAACAGCACAAGATTGATCAAATACAATTAAGCACATTACAATCCCAATACAAATATTGGCATGTTTGCCTGTTATAGATCTGAAGACTTGTATACTCAGTCTATCCATTAGCCTGATACTACTGTATAACAAAAAGATACAGTAGAAGGCCTGCATATCCCAATGAGTCTATCCCACGTACTACTAGGTAACAAATAACAGAAGACCACTGGTTCATCAATTCTGTCCTTTCTATTTCAAGATGACAGAGTTAAAGCTATGTCCATGGAGTCTGACCTAGAAAGGCAGGGCAATATAGAGACACGAAGACAAAGGTACTGCTAGCTACCTTCTCACAGATACAGAGGTTGTGGTTTATGACTAGTTTGGAAGTGGCAATTTCATTCAATTAAAGTATTGGCATTTAACATGTGTTGCTCTCTCTGGTAGTTTAAAAATTGACGTTTTGCTGCCTTAGGTTCTCAAATATGTAAATATACAGACTAATGTGTTCATTTTGCTTCTTCTTAGTTCATTTCCCTGACTTTCTGCAGTGCCTGGATGCCCCGATCCTGACAGACCAGGAGTGTCGTGAAGCCTACCCCAAGAAAATCACCAAGAACATGATTTGTTTGGGATATCTAGAAGGCGGCAAGGATTCCTGCCAGGTAAATAACCTCATCAAGTGCATAAAGAACAGATAAAGATGTGGAGGCACTGTAAAGAGAGACCAAACAAAATAGGTCAGAAGAAATCAGGAGAAGAAAAAGGACACTAAGGGGCCTATGCTATAAGCGTCGATAAGCCACTTATCGTGCACTTAGCCAAAATGCATACTGCTATCCAGTAAGCCTCGATAAGTGGGCGATAAAGGAATGAATCGTCAGAAATGTCAGTCGTCATTAAAAAAAAGCCACTTATCGGCAGGTTCTGAAACTCGTGCAATTCTAGTAGCTGCTATAAGGTTATCGAGGCTCTAGAATGGCGAGTTTCTCCCCAAATCCTCACACCAGGAAACGTTGGATTGAGGCTGGTGAGAAGCTGCTGAGAAGCGGCGAGACAAGACTTAGAAAATAAAAATGCTTTTTTTTCTGCATCGGATTGATGCCAGGAGTCTCTGTAGCTGATATCAATTAATATCAGCACCGGAGACCCCCGGCGTGAATTCCATGAAATAAAAATGCATTTACAGGCAACCTCATTACCTTATCAGCTAACCGCTAAGGCAATGAAGGGGTTACCCCCTCCCGCTACCCACCAAGGGCCAAATGCCCCCTTCCCCCACCACCGTTACCCACAATAAACACTAATACCCACCTCCTATAAACTCATATACAGTACAGTTGGCAGGGCCCAGTGCACTGCTTTGCCCGGGGGCCTATAATGCTGTTAAGACGGCCCTGCCCATGTGGACCATCTGATGACCCTCAGACACTTGCAGGGACCACCCGAGGGCCCACAGACCCACGGGGACCACCTGAGGACCCCCGGACACCCGCAGCCTCTGGTATCAATTATGTGGGAGTAGAGGAGGTGGGTATTATTGTTGTGTTTTTAATGTTTATTGTGGGTAACAGCTGTTTTAATATAATTTTAATACTAGTGTGTGAGCAGGGGGTCTCCGGAGCAGAACTGAGTTTATTTGAGGTCCGGGGACCCTCTGCTTGTGCAATAAAAATGCATTTACAGTAAACTTCATTACCATAGCGGATAGCCTCAGGAACCCCCTGATTCCCGAGATACAGGCCCCGTTATGGGGTGTCGGTATCTCCTATGCATTTAAATGTCCCGCGTCACGTGACCATGGGAATAAAATGCATAGGAGATACCGGCATCCCATAACGGGGCCTGTATCTCGGGAAGCAGGGGGTCCCTGGACCTGAAATCAATGCGGTTCTGCTCCGGAGACCCCCTTGCTCATCTACACTAGTATTACATTTTTTATTAAAAAACATTAATTTTGGGCGAGATTTGCACAGGGAGAAGCGGCTCTCTCTGAGCAGCTCTCTCTGCAGCTGAAAGAAATCGCCGGGTAAGGCCATTTCAGAGAGGCGATCTTCAAGTCACAGGCTACTTGCCTATTTTGGGAATTTTGCTATCAAAGGTAATAGAGGCTTTCTGAATACCGTGATAGCAACGCTCAAAAAAACAGGTGATTTAATTGGCCCAGCGATTTTTTTTTATGAACGCATAGCATGGACCCCTAAGGCTAAGGCCCTGCTCCCAGAGTCAGCGCGCCCGCACTGCAGACAGGCGGTGCGCTGACATACACAGACCGCGATATGCGGTCTGTAGGGAGCGGGAGCCAGAGCGGGAGGTGGGCGGGAGTGGGAGGTTTGACAGGGAGGGGGGCGTGGCTTGAGCGGAGGGACCCGCTACTCTCCCCCCCCTCCACGGACTCGGGCTGGAGCTGCTGATGGTAAGCAACACACACACACACACTCATACACACACACACACACACAGGCACTCATATACACACACACACACACACACACACACACACACATACACACACACACACACACAGACAGAGGCAGGCACTCACGCACTCATACACACACACACACAGACAGAGGCAGGCACTCACGCACTCAGGCACTCAGGCACACACATACACACACACAGACAGGCACTCACGCACTCAGACACATACACACACACAGACAGGCACGCACGCACTCAGACACACACACAGACAGGCACTCACGCTGCTTTCACTCCACACTCCTCCCCGCTCCCCGAAGCCTCTCCTCCTCCCGGAGAGGGAGAGGGAGGGGGAGAGGGAGGGGGAGAGGGAGGGGGAGAGGGAGGGAGAGAGGGAGGGGGAGAGGGAGGGAGAGAGGGAGGGGGAGAGGGAGGGAGAGAGGGAGAGAGGGAGAGAGGGAGAAAGGGAGAGAGGGAGAGAGGGAGAGAGGGAGAGAGGGAGAGAGGGAGAGAGGGAGAGAGGGATAGAGGGAGAGAGGGAGAGAGGGAGAGAGGGAGGGAGAGGGGAATGGGGAATGGATAGAGGAATGGATAGAGAGAATGGATAGACACTGTACAGTGAAATTTAGAAACATTTTAGTATCCCTTCATAGTTACAGTACATTTGATATCAACCCCTTTCGGTGCTACGGACAGATGGAAGGAAGAAAAGAAAGAAAGATATGACACAGATATTTAAAAAAAAACAGATAGACAACAAGTTAAAGCAATAGGGTGAAGAAAAACATAGAAAGGGAGAAAAAAGATTCAAATATAAATCTTTGCCAAACTGTTCCATGTATTTTTTTCAGGTTGACTCTGGTGGTCCAGTTGCATGTAATGGAGAGCTGCAGGGGGTGATATCATGGGGGGCAGGCTGTGCCCTTCCTGGGTTTCCTGGAGTTTATGCCAAGGTGTGTAACTACATCTCCTGGATCGAGGAGACAATGGCCACGTTTTAAATATTTCCATAAACACGGAACTGAAATGAAAATATAATAAAGGAATAATCCCACTGTAATCTCTTCTCTTTGCAATGCTTTCCAGTTGCCATTGGCAGGTTAAGGTGCTAACAGGGTTAGTTTAATTTGACTATTATACACATAGCACTAGTATTGCATAAACAGGCAGGGTAACTTGGCTGTCATTGTGTGCGTGGGTTGGCTGAGAAGTCATTGTAGGGCTGGGTTACAATAAAATGGGATGGACTATAATGTCTATTCATTGGTGAGATAATAAAAAATAAGGGTGTGTTCTGTTTTGATGTCATTGAAGGGACATAGGGGCTTATGCAGAGAGGATAGAGAAGGGAAATAGCACCATATTTTGGAGAAAATACTTCCCAGAGAAGCTTCTCCTGCAGAGAACATGGAGAGATTCATAAAATTCTCCACAGCAGGTTTCTTTACTTTAAAAATTTCCAAACACGTGGAGAGATTGGTAAATTCGCCATGTTAAAATAGGGTGGTATGCAGGTAGCATAGATGCACTGCAACTCGCCATTCTGCCCTATATTATAGTGAGTTCAATCTAGCCAGAAAAACTTGGCAATTTTGAATCTCATCAGAAAAATTAGGTAACGCAGCTTTCTGCATACGACCATAACTTGCTCCAATTCTGTGGCTATTTTCTTGCCGTTTTCACATTAAATAACGTTCCTCTCTGCATAAGGCCCATAGTAACAAAAAGGGTCACCAAAAAAACCTGTTATATATAGCATTCTCTGTCAGATAGCAAGCAATCTGTTATTGTACAGGTAAGCTAGCTCTCACAAGGTGTGATAAAGATGCTGCAACTGAGCCTTTAAAGGACCATAGGAGAGCGCCATCAGTTGGAGCCTATGCATGTCCCTATGCAGCAGGATGGGGGGTTCTGTGCTAAGGAGGAGTAAGGTAAACTTGAGTGACTCCAGTACTGGGAACATAAATAAAGCGAGTTTTCTTATCAGTTTAATACAGATTTGGCTTGTAGTGCTATATATAACTACTGTCTGTCATTTCAGGAGATACTATAACTGTGCTAATTGTATTCTGTAAGAACAAAGAGATTGTAATAAAAAAACAATTTATTTTCAACAAACTAGAGAAAACGTAGCTCTTTAAATTTAAAAGTATTGAAGATTTAGAAGATCTCATGTTACGGTCCGCAATCAGCAGCGCCACCCACTGCCTGAGGTGTGAATGTCACCGCCTTTGCTCTGTCTCTGCATGTGCAGATTCCCCACTGAACGCTTTTTGTATGAGAGTGTAACATTGTGGGGACAGGGGGGGCACCGTGATACAAACTAACGAGAAGCCTTTACAAAAACCCCAGGGGGCTGACAGTGAGAGACAGAGAGGAAGTGACAAGAGAAACAAGCTCATATAGGATGAGAGAGGCAGAGACCCAGTAACAATGAGTCTGATAACTAATAGGGTTTTATGCACCATGCAGCTATTATTGATGGACATCTTTAAACTCTTTCAGAGGGACACTGCCCAGGGGAATATTGGAAACCAGGCAGTTGCATGAAAAAAAAACAATACTCTAATTGTGAACAATAAAGGCACCGTTGATTATGAAAATAATTATTGAAAAACGAAATTAGATATTGTGAATCGGGAATTTTAAGGTCAAAGTTTCCAGATTTGGGGTTGGTTCTGCTCCTGATCTTGTTTTCGCCCCTCACATTGTCAATGTGCAAATTATGCTGCTGTTTTTGGAAGTGGGACAGCTCTCGGTGTTTTGGGTAAGTGGCACAAATGTATTTATTGTGACTTTGACCTTTTAAGAGTAGAGAGACGTGGCTGGAGGGTTTGATCCCTTTGTTTCCAGAGGTGACACAATTATATCCACCCATGAGTGCTCCCAGTAGTAAGTTCATGTGAAGGGAGCAGGACTCTGCCTCTGTGTAATTATCAAGTTTACTTTGGAGTGGGGACACTTCTGGCAGTTCTAGATAAGTGTTTATCTCTGGGGAACTTACAGTCATATGAGTGTAAACAAATGTATGGGGGATAAGTAACCTGGGCTTTCAGTATCCAAAAAGCTAGAATATTTAGGGATTTCAGATATATTAAAATAAATTTTAAAGGAGAATTAATTATATGGTATATAATGTAATAATGACTGTATAAAGTATGGATGTACAATAATGGATATCCATACATACCTCATCAATATTAATTCATATTTAATTTATATGAATGTACAATTAAAACATATGAAGGAAGGGCATCGTATAGCAAAGCGATTTACCCCAAGTCTGGGAACAGAGGAGAGAGGGAAAATGCGAAGAAGAGAGTGAATGGGACAGAGACATACTGTGAGAGGGGCTTAGAAAGGGAATTATTATTTGTCTGAAAAATAAATTGCATCCAATGTATCAAAGAAAAATACTCTGAAGGAAGCCAATGGGCATTTCTGCTTTGATGAATGTGGTTCCGTGTTTTTGCAGCCAGGAGACTTTGATAAATGATTCCCTAGCACTTCATGCTGTAATATGAAACAATTCCTGAGTATTAACACACACATTCTAAATAATGTACTGAACTTAGATTTTTTTTTTAAAGATTTTAAAAACGGTGTATCCCTTTTTTATATACCGCGAAACCCTGTATACTGACTTTGCAGACGCCAATCCAGTTAACATATCCAATGCATTTACACATACGATTAATGTGGTAGGGCTTATATGTTTTAAATAAAGTAACAGTGTTGTATTTCATTTATAAAATCCCAAATTACGCTAGGATATGGCAAACATAGAATGATTCGTTCTGGTAGAGTAAAATATCCAATAATACCACGTTTTTCTCAGGGATCCCCTGCTAGCCTCCTGTATAACTCCAGGGTTACATAGAACACAAGATCAACTGGTTTTCTGAAAGGGTTTTTCTCCTGTGGCTAACACTGCAATATACTTCGGTGGAGGAACAAGACTCATCATTGTGGGTGAGTCTGGAAACATGAACAGGCAGAAAGACAGTATATACAGACAAATGTGGTATATACAGACAAATACGGTATATACAGACAAAGATGGTATACAGGCAGGGGAGGTTTTTATGCACCTGTGAAGGGCTGTGAGCTACGAAAAGCTTGAGTTTGGAGCCGGGACCCTACTCACCGTGCTCGGTAAGACAAGGGGTTGAAGGTTGTGTTTTTGCATACAGGAGACTGATACATTAATCCTTAGGACTCACCCCATACAGAATCCACCTTCTAATTGTACTTCATATCAAGTCAGTTCTGGCGTTTGAATCTCACATTTCAATTAAAAAAACCTGGCTAATGAGTCTAAGGGTCTTTAAAGGCAGATGGCAGTTCTAGTACAGAAGGGGTTAACACGCATCTTGCATGAATTGGAGGTTTTCCTCCTGGGTTTTGCGCCTGTGTGAGCACAGAGAGACTTTACTTCGGAGATGGCACCATGTTACTCGTACTAGGTAAGTGGATGGGGGGATAGGACTATGCTATGGAATAACTGCTCCTCCTGCTCACCATAGGATCAGTATCTCAGTCTCTCCCATCCCATTGCAGTACGTTTCCCCTTAGAACTTTATAGAGATTGAAATCTGACAGAGCCTATCTCTGGCAATATGCAGCCACTAAGGCAAGAGAGGGTATGATAAAGTCACTTACACTGTGAAGTCTCTCCCCTCTGCAGGAGAAGGTTTTAGTCCTATTTCTCATTGGGTGCACTTAATCCTGATTAGTGGGAGTTTTTGTTGTTGTTGCTAGTTCTGGTCTTAAATGTTATATCCCAATACATTGTTAATGAAGAATGAGATCTGCGTGTCCTATGACCCCCGCTTCATGAATTTGTGCAGAGCAATAGTTGAACCATCAAGCAATTCTTTATTTCTAAGGGGATACAAATCAATCGAAGGAACAAGGGTATATAAGGAAATGATTCTGACTGTTAGTGGAAAGATACAGCCGAGGGATGGGAGGATTCTGTATCATGTACCTGCATTTATATCTGTAAAGCAGAAACTAATTAAAAGAGTTGGCCAATGTGAACAGAATAAGCAGCATCTGAAGTGGTAAAGTGTCTGATTCTTGGAGAACCTGGTTCTGCTAATTAATGACCCAGCTACTTGCAGTTTTAAGCGGTTACTTTATTTAAAAGAAAGTGAAAGCACAGGCAGGGGACACAAATAACCCTTCTCCTCAAATAGTGCCAGAGGAACAGCATTAAGCTGTGGCGTTATTGTAGAAAACGTTAAAATTGAGCAATTTGCAGTTTTTGGTAACAACACGTTTTGTTTAGAGATTGGACCATCCTGAAAGTTATTGGTAAATTGCTAAAATGCTAACATTAATTGGGTCAAAGTGATTAGGGAGTGTGTGTAGAGTTGAGTGTTGGTGATACGCTTATTTTGAAGTTTGTGTTATATTCTCTGTGATACTCATATACTGTAGTTGTGTGCCCCTGTATTACCCTATTTTGGTACAGCGACACACTTGTTATTGTGACTGGGCAACACAGCACAAAATACACCTCAGTTTGCTCAAGGTAAATTTGCTTGAACAACCTTGTAGCAACTGTATATCCGTAGTTAGGTTTTTAATATAGCAATGTGGAGCTGTGATGGTGATAAACGGTATTTTGGAGATGGGTGTCGTGTGACTGTGTTGGGTAAGTGATGGAAATAATGCTATTACAAGAAGAAAACAGTGAGAAAATGAGGACTTGGCTTTATCATTATTATGCAGTGGACTTGTAATAGTGTGTGTGTACACACACACACACACACACACACACACACACACACACACACACACACACACACACACACACACACACACACACACACACACACACACACACACACACACACACACACACACATATATATCTTCCTAATAGGAGAGCCCACTTTGAGACACAAAGTCTGCTCAATTGGACCTTTACATATTATTTTTATTGCTCTATACCCCAGGCCTCAAACAGTAGATTGTAATGGATCTATTGTGTCTGTAAATGATGCTTTGTTCAGCTCCTTGTGCACGGGGAGGGCTGCACTATGCATCCATTTCCCCTCAGATTTGCAGCTGGGACAATAAATAATAATAATAAAATACTATGCACCAATGTGTATTAGGAGGACACACAGAATGGGAGATAATGTTATTTATCATGTTCTCGTTGGTGCAAAATAAGTAGGAAATGTTCAAGAAACCAAATATATCTTATTTAAATGAATGTGCTTATCGCTTTGATATATCGGGTCCTGTTTTATTTACACCAGTTTGGGACTTTAATTAATAACTGGTAATAATTTGAGGTACTGAAAAAAATGTAGAGTAACAAAAATAAGTAGAAAAACGTAGCGATCAGAGACGAGTTTGAATGAATAGAGAGAATGGAAAGATAGAGCATTGCGAATCGCACAGAACAGAGAGCAATGCAATGGTGATTTGGCAGAGACAGAAAGGAAGAAATAGGTTATTTGTGATAGTGTCAGTTTGTGCTCTTGACTGTTCATTTGAAATACATGTCTGGGTTACTCTGATTCTTCCTTCTAAGACAACACAACCATTTACTTGCTGGGGGGGACAGCATGTCATATAGCAAAGCAAATGTGTGAAACACATCATATTTAGTTAGAATCAGTAACATCAAAATGTAATCTTATGAAACAAGAAACATTTAAATTCACTGCAGTCTGAAGTTGGATCTCTATACTGTACAATACATATTTATTATAATCATGAGATCCTTACAACGAGGGTTTAAAGATGCAGATCTATTATATCCATTGTTTGTGGTAATTATTTAATTCCTTTTTAAAGAATGTTAATCACAAATTTAATTGTGAAATCCTACAGTATTTTTTTTATATAGATGTTAAATGTTTTGTGGGGTAAGTTCCATAAATTTTTTTTCTAACAATAGATTTGTCAAAGAAAAAAATCAAATGATTAGGTAATGTGGTGCTTTTTCCCCATGGGTTTACAGCTAGGAAATATTAAGCCCTCCATCAAGCTACATAAAACAGGGTAGATTTAACCTGCTCCTCTTGTGATTTCACGAGGAGTATATGGGGAGTGCGGTTTATGTAAGAGAGTGTAACATTGTGGGGACAGCAGCACCGTGATACAGTTCAATGTAAGCTCTTTACAGAAACCTGTCAGAGATTTCTATGGCATTTTTCCAAAAGGTTCAGACCTGCAGAGCACCACTCCCCTTAATATCGCCCCTCTTACACAGCAAAGCATCACTTCCCTTAATATCTTCCCTCTCACACCGCAGAGCATTGCTCCCGGTAATGCATATGGCAATAAAAGGAAAAAGCGCCACCTTCCCCCCTTCCCCCCACTCTCGGTTGGTAGGACCAAACACAGGAGCTGTCCAGTGCTGAAGACCCTATGTTAGGGAGAGGCCTCTTGCAGCCTCGCGATTAGGCAGAGTTGGTTTTCTGTAAGGTCTTTTCCTCTGTGACTAACACTGCTGTCTACTTTGGTGATGGAACAGTCCTGAGTGTGCTGGGTAAGTGTGTGAATCAGAGGGAGGACACAGAGGGGAGAGAAGCAGAGGAGGTTTTTATACAGCAGTATAGGGCTGTGAATACTGGCAAGCTTGAGTTTGGTGAGGGAACCATACTCACAGTGACTGGTAAGTTGAACGGTGAAAGTTTACATTATCCCCAGTGAGTAGTGCACAATTGTGGAATTATGATAGTACCGAGTACCACTGCTTTGTTACGTCTTAACTTGATTGTCAGTTCTTGTTTAATTGTTTTGCAGGCTTCTCTGGTAGCAAAGGGACATTAGTATCATCTTTTTGAAACACAGACATAGTCTGTTCATTTAATACATTCAGAAATTGTATGAATATTCTGTGTTGTTTTTTTGCCCCAGTTTTGCACCAATTGTAACTAATAACTCCTAGTGATTTGAGACACGTAATAAATTGAGAGAAACAGAAAGAAGTAGAAAGAAAGAGTGAGGAGAGGAGACACACAGTCTTATTGAAAATCTGCTTATACTGTATTTATTTAGTATTAAAGGATATTTTCACTGAGAAATCAGATGGTCTGTTCTCTGCATTTGCAGCAAGAAGACCAACGGTATGTGTTTTTCTCTGTTTGTGTCTGTTTGATTGTGTTAGTGTCTGTGTCTACAGTATGTGTGTGCCTGGGAGGTAAGGATTTAGTGTATAGCCTTTTGTGGCTGTGAATACCGAGAGACAGTATTTTGGAGCTGGCACTATTCTGGCTGTTCTGGGTAAGTGATGGAGGTAATACAGCTAGCTTGTTCAGTACAAGAAGACACTTGAATAATTTAATGTTATCTAAAATAAATCAATCTAGGAGTTAATCCCTACTTTGAGCCCATAAATGACATTCATGCATATTGTATCTATTTTTTGTTTTAATTATTTCATGGACTTCCCTTGTTTACCTTCGTCACACATTTCATTTTAAAATCTTCCAGTACTTTATTTTGAAAATATATCGATGTCAATTTTTTTGGGTTGAAATTTCAAAATTGTATTTTCTAACAATAGATTTAACAAAGAAAAACAACAAATTGCTTTCAAAGTGATTTTTTCTTCTTAGATAATGTGCTGCTGTTTTCCCTGCCTTTGGAGCTAGGAAAGTAATATTAAGCCCTCCACCAATTTCCAGATAATAGGGCAGATTGAACCTGCTCCTCTTGTGATTTCACCAGAAGGAGTATTTGGGGAGTGCTCTTTATGTCAGAGAGTGTAACATTGTGGGAGCTGGGACAGCACCATGATACAGTTAAATGTAAGTTCTTTACATAAACCTGTCAGAGATCTGTATGGCATTTCTCCATAAGATTTTCCCCTTGAGACCTGCAGAGCATCACCCTTCTTAATATCTTCCCTCTCACACTGCAGAGCATCACTCCCCTTAATATCTTCACTCATACTGCAGAGCATCACTTCCCTTAATATCTTCCCTCTCACAATGCAGAGCATTGCTCTGACTAATGCCTACCCGGCACTAAAAGTACATAGCATTGCCCTTCCCCCATCCCCTGTAGGACGTGTCCTAGCCCAATAGCTGTCCAGTTCTGACGACCCTATGTTACAGTAACACGGAGAGACCTCTTGCAGCCTCGCGATTAGGCAGAGTTTGGTTTTCTGTAAGGGCTTTTCCTATGTGACTAACTCTGCTGCCTACTTTGGTGATGGGACAATCCTGAGTGTGCTGGGTAAGTGTGTGAATCAGAGGGAGGACACAGAGGGGAGAGAAGCAGGGGAGGTTTTTATACAGCAGTATAGGGCTGTGAACACTGGTGCTAAACTTGAGTTTGGTGAGGGAACCATACTCACTGTGACTGGTAAGTGAAAAGGTGAAAGTTTACATTATCTCCAGTGCGTAGTACATTATTGTACGTATTTGCAGAAGAAGGATCCGTGTTTGTCTGTGTTTCTGTCTGTGGCTATGTAAAGACACTGACTGGCACTGAGTTTAAAGCAGTGGAATCTGTTTCAATTCCCGGTGTCTACTCTTTGTGACCTTGGGAGTCACTTTATCTTCCAATCGGGCCGGGACTGTGTCTGCAAAAAGTATCTGTAAAGCGCTAGCAGCTATATACTGTACAAGAATTGTTAATATTATGTACAGTATGCGTCTGCATGGCTGAGTATATAATATATAGCCTTATGATGCTGTGAATTCTGAGAAGCTGGGACTATTCTGGCTGTTCTGGGTAAGTGATGGGTAAATGTGACTAACTTGTTAGAATCTGCAGTCGTACAAGACACCTGTGCAAATTCATGTTTGACTAAAATGAGACACTCTAGTAATTAGTCCTCAATTTAAGCCCATAAATAACAATAATGCGTCTGCTGCCAGTAATCACATGGGGAACAGAAGCAGGGAGGTTTTAATACCACAGTTTACAGCTGTGACTACTACAAATAGGCTTGAGTTTGGTGAGGGAACCATACTCACAGTGACTGGTAAGTTGAATGGTGAAAGTTGTAATTAAACCCAGTGAGTAGTGCACAATTGTGGAATTATAATGGTACCAAGTACCACTACTTTTCCGGTTGTAAATTTGATTGTCAGCTCTTGTTCCAAGGCTTTGGAATGTGCTGCTGGATTCTGTTGTAGTAAAGGCTATGTATGATAATCTGAATAGAATAGTATGATAATCTGTTCTTTTAACATACAGTATTTATAAACCTTGTGAAATGATGCCAATAGTAACTTTGCTCCCTTGTATATACAATTTAATTTTTTCCAGTACCGATCATTCTAATTGTAATTTTGGAAGAGGTGGGGGTGTAGATTTCGGTAATCTGGGGAAGGTTTTAGGGCAGCCTGTTGTTTGTGTGGTGGACAGAGCACTTTCCTTTGGAGAGGGAACTCAGGTGACAGTGCTAGGTAAGATAACAACTTCTTATAAACAGTGATATCCAGCAAGTACCTTTCCTTACAGCCCTTATCTCTATTATAATGCAGCCTCCCTAGTTTTCCTATAACCTTAAAGACTCCCTTCTCTAGGCGGACTCCCTGGTATAACATCATTCCTTCATACAGTAGGAGCATCTCCTCTGCAAGGTCCTAAGTATCTGTCCCTTTTCATGATATTATCAGGTTCCCTTGGGTATTTCCCTTGCAACCCTCAGTGATATGAATATTTAGCTCATACGGTAGGAACATCTCACAGCCCCAATATGTTTTTTTTTAGGGAAACATGTCTGTTATAAGAATACTGTATTCCACTTGTAGGAACCCTAGTGTATATTTTTCTATTGAATCAATTCCTGTGAAAATAACATTAGTGTCTGTACTGTATGTGTATGTTAGATTATGCTGTATGTCTCAGAATGTTCCTAGATTATTGTGTAATTTGGCAGATGGACTCAGGTGCGTATAGAAGGTAAGAGCTGGACAAGCTATTCACTGCTGGATGTTAACATACCTAGCATTGTACTGTATATAGAAATGACTCAGACACATACTGGATGGGCAGATAGAAAAGCAAAGAAAAGCGTTGAAAAATCATTATTTGAAATATACAGTATCATGATAATAAGAGGGTTAGCGAGTAAATACACAGAGATAAGAGCAATTAATACTAAAGGTACAAATGAATATTTAGATTCAGAGTTTATCGTTCCATTTACTGTAATGGGAAACGTTCAGATTTTAAATAATATTGTAATTCTGATGGCTTCACACAGTGATAAAATATTACAGAGAATGTGTGACTGGATGAGAGTCTGTGTCTGTACATTGGTATATAGCACAGTAACTGTGATACTAATGCACAAGAATTTGTAAATGGAACACATATGAATGTTTTAGGTGTGAATAAAATTGCACATCGAAACACACACACACACACACACACACACACACACACACACACACACACACACACACACACACACACACACACACACACACACACACACACACACACACACACACACACACCTATGTTCAATTTGTTTCACCTAAAACATTCAGATGTGTTTCATTTCCAAATTCTTGTGTATTAGTATCACAGTTACTGTGCTATATACCTATGTACAGACACATCTACTCACACATTCTCTGTAATATTTTATCACTGTCTGAAGTCATCATAATTGCAATATTATTTAAAACATGGCACCTCTCTTGTCTATATTTTCTATAACCTCATACACAGGTAATATATATATAAAAAAATGTATCACATATGCTTGTTTGTGATATTGTACGTTGTTATTGGTTTAACAAAATCTTACATTGATAAACTTTTAGGAGTTAAGCCTCTGCCAGCACATAGAAAAAAACAGAAATTGGTGGTAATTAAGGTTAGTGGACCCATTTCCCTAATTGCTAAGGAATGACCTAATGAGAAATAAAAACTCAGAATGAGAGAAAGGGGTAGAAGATACACAATAAAAACAGGAGCTAGATATAGAGAGAGAATAAAAATAATACGTTGAAATAATACGTTGACAGATGTAAGAAAGACAAATGAGTAAAAATGGGTTGAATGGAGGGGAAAATAACAAAAGGTCGAAATGGGAGACAACACGATATTTGTATATTGAAAATAAAACTGGGAGAGGCTGAAAATGTTTCATGTGGAAGAATGGAACGAGTGATAGGGACAGATAGAAAAGGTTATTCCTAACACGAGTTACTCATTTACTATCCACGTTTAAAGTCTTTTTTCTTAGCTACATCTTCACAACGTGAGCATACTGTAATACAATGTAAATTAAAGTAGATTTATTTTCTACAAGACTTTTTCTGGAGGCGGAACAGTGACAAAAAGATGGTCAATTAAATGTTTCCCAGAATTGTAGCATTGTTATAATTATTATGGTTAATACGGTGGTTACTATTGTCATTATTATCAAATACCATTGAGGGTAATCTCTTTTACCAAAGTCTCTTAGCTACAAAACACAAATAGCAGCGGATCTCTAAAAAACAGAACAATGTCTGTCTGTGGGGCTCTGATAACTCTGTTTTGGGAAAAATATAAGAAGTATATTGGTCAGATTGAATGATAAAGCATTGGAACATCTTGCATGCTGCTCTTTCTTCTAAATTGATTGGTTTCATACAGATCCCCTGGTACAGTATGTAGCCATATATTGTTTTCATGTTTACATTTTTTATATTGTTTGATGTGCACCATTTATTGTTTTGTTTTGTCTTTAAATTCCTTTTTTTTACCCCAGTTTTTCTGGGATATATTAATATTGCTTCTGGCCCAGATCCACAAAAGGGTGCTAACATTTAGGGTGATAACATTTAGGGTGCTGTTACTCCCATTCAAATGACTGAGAGTGATGGCGTAAGCTTAGAACCCTTTTGTAGATCTCGGCCTTAATGACTTTATACAGAAATAAGGGAGGGTACACAGGGGTGTATACTTCATAAGAACTCACTTGGTTGCACACCACCCATGTAAAACATAACATTTAATAAATCTAATAAAACAAATATCACTGTAATTCAAGAATGAACAGTAATTAATAAGTAAGCCGTGGGATCGGATCAAAGGGAGCTAGCGAACCTCAGAGGCTCAAAATCAATGAGCCAGAAGAGAATTAATCACCTTAATAAGGGTATATGCTGCCCACCCAGAAAAGTGTCGCAATGAGCCTACTGGCAGAGGGACCAGCTGAATACTGCACACATCGAGAACGCCTATGCAAGTCACTGAGTACACAGGTATTGCCCAATAAATATATTTAACTGCACGTTGGTCATATAGATAGATAGATGTAGAAATAATTGATCCCAAACAAGGACAGGGATGCTAATTAGAGGCCCAGTCCTGGAATGTACAGTCCAAAATAAATGGACAAACGCTCAGAGGGCTATTGTAGTAATAGTGACTGCCAGCAAGTGGAATCAAGCAGCAGGAGTCCTTAGCCTGAATAAAACCAATGTAGTAGTAACAATGTATATATAAGTATAGCTCAATTTTCATCACCTAGTAGCTACAGAGTATCAGAGACTGCCACAATATAGTAGGCAGGGATGTAGCAATCAGACCCCACGGACTCAGTGCACCAACATTCTGGCACCGAGTAGAGAGCAGGCAATGATCAAATAAGCATGTACTGTACTGCAGGACATGGCTGGAGAGGAGGTACTAGTCACTGGCTGACCTAGATAACACACGTCCTAAGCACTACGATTATGGGTGGGCCGCCCGTTCCCACACAGACCCGTTTCTGCAGACTCACATTTACCTCCTCTATGGAGCTTCGTCAGATGGAAGAGTCAGGGAGTATTTTTACAGCACGTTATAATGGGATACCTCACATTTTGAATGACTGTACTATACATCACTCTTTCCCCTTTAATCATCATCACAAAAACCCGTCACATTTGGGAGACAGTAAATGACATTTCCCAAGCTCGATCTGTGTCAAATTTAAGAAATATTGTCCTATATCTTCACGTCACAACAATAAAATGGTGCATTGTGCCAAAACAAAAATTGTTTTGTGTTGATACTTCACCCCAAATGAGATCTGGGTCTATTCTGTATGAGGAAAACAATCTCTAAGGGGCTATCTATCAAAGTATATGTATAATATAGATATAGTATAGATATCAAAGTCTGCAAAACCTGCAAAAAAACACCTACCAACGGAAATAAATCTACTGATGGATCAACACAAAAAGGGTTTATTTGTTTGTTATGGAGCACTGTGCCATGTTCTGCTTGTGTTGTAATCGGGTTTAAGGAATAGTCCTAACTTGTGCTGTAAATGACATCAGTAAAAGTGACACTCTTCCTAGCGCTATGTCACACAGCGCAAAAGGATGCACTTGAAGTAACGAGGAAAGATGAAAATGACATTATTTGGGTCTTTGAACATACTTACAGGATGGCTGCATTGTTATTATTAAATGTAGCCGTACTGTAGCATAAATAATTACACATATATTAATATTATATGAATTAATAAAACAAATATATAATACAATATTAAACTATTTCCTTTGAAGGAATGAATCATCTTCAGGGATCTTGATGGGGTTCCCTGTTTGGCCTATAGTTGTGCTTCCACATTTATGACCACTATTTCCACTGCTGCAATAGGGAGGACAAATGCAGCAGTGAGAACGTTGAACTGTGACATGGTGATTGAAATCCCTGAGCACAAAGGACCAAAGGGTGCGGTTCTATGGTGCAGCTTCCAATGCCAGAAGACGTATTATTATATATTATTATTAATATATGTATCCGTTCAAGTGAATGGGCCACAATGTGTTTTATGAGATAGCTTCATAAATATTGTCCAAAATGGGGGTACTGCAAGGTAGCTAAGCTATACATTATTCTGTTATCTTAATTCATGCTGCTTCCTGTGTAAACTCCCTGTGTAAACTTCAAGACCAACCACTGCCTCAGCAAAGTCAGCTTGTAATAATGAAACCCCATTTATTTAAAACATACAGAGGTTTTGCCTCAATATTCATTGATCCCATTGACAGTTATGAGGCTGTTTTGTCCCAGTTGTGCACTTTGATACTTAACCCCTACATCATACATCATTCACAAAATCTTATGAGAGCTTTGTTTTAAAGGATGCAATTATATAGTAAGGTTTTGCAGTCAACTTACTTGTCACAAAATGTGATTGTAAGCTCTTTATTTCAGGGATTTAAAGTGGCAACATAATTGGCATGTTCGCCTTATCATAAGTGGATCAGTTCCTTACAAAATGTCTTGTCTCTTGTAGAAACGGGGCGCAATAAGACCCTCCCCAAGATATCGATCTTTCCTCCAAACCCCTCAGAGCTGAAAGATCACGAACGTGTCTCCATTGTCTGCATCGCCAGTGACTTCTATCCAGAACATGTGCGCCTGCGCTGGAAAGTGGATGGGGAGGTGAGGGAAGGAGGGGTTCAAAGCACCCCCTGGAAAACAACCACAGGATACTATTCCACTAGCAGTCGACTCAGCCTCACCAAAAAAGAATATTACAACTCACAGAAGACCTTCCAGTGCAGAGCTGGTTTCGGGAGAGATGAGGAAAAAGATGAAGTATCCAAGGAGATAGAAGGGGAGCCAGGTGAGAAAGAGCGGTGTGATGGAATATGTAAGGGAGATAGGAATGAGAAGGGGTCCAAGTGAGAAGACCAAAGAGGGGGGAAGGAGGCATCATAGGTTAGAGAAGAAAGATGATAATGGGCGAGAAGACACCACAAGAGAGGAGGAAGGAGAAGGCACTGGAAAGAGAATTGTTGGGTGAGGGTGTGGAAGAGGCATAGAAGAGCAAAGGGAGGAGAAACTGTCAACCGGGCACAAGTGACATAGGGCAAATAGCTGTCATTGTAAATAGGACCATACCCATAACGAGCTAATCTCCATCTCTCTGTCTTTTTTTGTCCACAGGTTGCAGTATGTCTCCCAGTGAGTGAAATATTTATCCATCAGACAACAGAGGGGCACATCATGGTGTTTCAAAGGGTGTTATTGTATAATAAGGTTTTCTTATAGGGAAGGGCATCCACACAAGATGCTTAGATTCGAGTGGAAAATTTCCAATGCAAGTGTACAGAATATGAATAAATAGTGCAAATCAGTGCAAAACCAACCATGTGTGCACACAAATATAACGTGACTTGAAAGTGAACAAATATTTTAACACAATAGTGATAACATAAATAGTGATTATATATACACACACACACACACACACACACACACACACACACACACACACACACACACACACACACACACACACACACACACACACACACACACACACACACACACACACACACACACACACACACACACCTATCCCTGCTTCATTTTGCAAAGCCAGTATAACCAACCCCACACTGAGGAGACCCATTAAGGTCGAAACAGCTGCCTGTAGGTGGGTTTACTGGCTATGCATCTTAACCCAGGCTGTGCTCAAAGCTGTGAAATGCAGCAAGCAAAAGCTTATGGGGGACCATAGTATATGGTTTTGAAGCAAAAGGTGGCACTGTGTGCTGATTTGCATGTCATTTCCCAGAATCCCTTGCTGCAGTGGAAACACTGTGTGCTGGGTGATAATGGGGAAAGTCAGGGTTGCGGACCCGTCTATGACATGCAAATGAGCATACAGTAATATTTCCATTTGCTATATATATAGAAATGTATCACATATGCTTGTTTGTGATATTGGACATTGTTATTGGATTATATATAAATATAAAGCTGTGAGTGCCCTCCCCTGGCACTGTATATTTAAGTGGATCCTTATAATAGGGTTGATCTTACAACCAAGATTTATCCAAAGATTTATTCGGGGGGTAATATAAAGTTATAAGGTTGGTTGTTAAAATGACTTTAAAAGCATAATTTAGGATATGTAGTCTTTGGACTACAAAACGGTGGCAATACTAATAATAACGCAAATAAATAGCCCCAAGTCGGTATGACATGGGGATGTTATTGTAAATGGCTGCTTTGTATCTGATATATTTATATTGTGTATGTGTCTTTTCAGACATGTATAGGAGATACATGAATAATGGGATGCTTTCTTACCTCCTAATCCTGTGCAAGAGCGCTTTGTATGGAGTCATTGTTGCCGCTGTGGTGCTAAGAAGGAAGGTGAGAGCAATGGGTGTCAGATCTGCAACAGTTTGGTTACCTTTACAGAGGTCAAAGAGACCTCAAAGAGACTATGGCCCTTATTCTATAAAAAGCACAGACGCTAACACACAAACAGTCCTGTTGACTTCAATGCAAGTTTCTATACAACAAGGACAGATCTGCACTTTTGCAGTTTGTAGAGTAAGGGCCTATGACTATTTTATTCATATCTCGTGATTCTAAAATCAGGTATTTGTGGCAAAACAAACCCCAATATCCTACTGTAATGAATACTAGTTACACTAACTTGTGTGCAAATGCATTGAATACCCTAAAACCTGCTGCGGTGGTCCCTGAGAGAGGTTTGAGCACTAAAGGGACCATCAGTCATTTAGTGCATGAGGGGGCCAGTGAGCAATTTTTATGCCTCTGCAGCACTGAAGGGGTTACATTTTAACTACCTGGAGCGAGGATTGCATTGTTCAGTGCTTGCGTTGTGAGGGAGAGACAATAGGGGAGGATACTTGGGTCCTTTCTGTCTGTGTTATTATTATTATTATTATTATTATTATTATTATTTAATCCGGCTATCGGAAGTCCAGTCTGGCTAACTCATGGTGTCCCTCTGTCTCTGTGTCACTATGTCACTATGTCACCCTGTGGGAGGAGGGACAGGTTCTGTACATTACAGCCTCTTCTGCATGCCTGTGTATTTCATTTCTCTCTCTCACTTCCAGGCTGTCAGAGACTCCTGCTGAGTGCTCATCGCCTCACAGACACTGCTGCAGTATCAAGGCAAAATCTGAGCTTCACATGCAAAATGTAACCCTGTGCAGCTGAGCAGAAAGAACCGTGGGTACAGAATAGAGAGAGACATGGAAAGAGACTATATAATGGATAGGTTGGCAGGAAAGGATGTTATGGGACATATAAACAGAGGAAAGGGCTAAGTACAGACAGATACACACACTGTTTGTAATATTTATTTGTGCTTTTGGCTTTTATGTGTGTAATGATGACCTGTTAGCTAATAAAATCATATCTTCTGTAAGCATGCAATCTGTCTCATTATTTATTTTTATTGACGTCAGTGCATACAGTACTACAGTATACACAGTAAAACAAGAGATGCCTGAGGAGTATGCGATCTTGGGACCTAATACACAAAAGTTTAATATTCGTTATATTTTATTAAATGTATGAAAATTGCTAAATAAGTTTGGAACATCAGACCAGGCGTTTTCTTTTAGGCACAAGAAAAAGGATCAAAATGACTGGGTAAAGATTTCTAATTATCATCGGCATCTCAAATAGTTCCTTTCAGTTTCTTTCAGTGCTCCATATGGCAGCAAAACGCATTGATACACTGATGGTAAGAGACCCATGGCCCAATACCATCAAAATATGTTTTTTTGAGTTTAATACCACGGGCCAGATGCACAAAGCTTTTATTAAAGCTGCAGTTCAGTCTTTTTTTTTTTTTTTACATTTTTTTTTTTACTTCAATAGTTTCATGTGTGCAATCTCTACTTACCTAAAGAACTGCATAGCTGCAGGTCAATTCGTTCTCCATGTATTGATCGGCGAAATTTGGTGACATCATTAGAGCTGGCATATGTTTTTCTTCTGCTTCTGTCAGTGGAAGCTCATGATTATTCATGAGCACTCCTGCACTGACATTTGCTAGAGGGAGGGCAGGGCTGATAAAGGGGTGTGCCAGAGCTTGTGACAGGACATGAAGGGGCAGTGCCTTAGCAAATGGTTGTTAAAATAGAATACAAGAAAATTGGTCTTTCAAAGTTGTTTTTTTTAAAACAGAAAATGCTAAAAGTATTTTTTCTTACTACAGAACTGATTTATTAAAAAACCCACACATACAGGATATTGCCTGAACTGCAGCTTTAAGCCACTTAATGTAATATTATCCTAAGTTAATATAATGTTAATTGTAACACTGTATCCTCAAACAACAACAATATAACGGTAAAACATGTTATTTCCCTGTAAAAAGCATTGCATTAACTATAACGGACATTAGTGAATTGATCTGCAAATGAGATGCTAAATGAGGTTATCATACATTGCCAAACCACTAAAGTCCGTTAAGGTTAATACTTAATGGTACGTTATTTAAGTCATAGCTAACCTTGGAATAACTCCCATTAAACCCTGAAATATGGCTGTCGCAGTGTCTGTAATGCCACGGATAGGCATCATTTAAATAACAGCATTTAATGCCCTGGTCCATCTCCTCTCCTCTCTCTCCATTCCACCAAAAGAACTATTTTGGAGTTTGGATTTGAGTAATCACAAGACGTACTTAACATCACAATATTAGAAGATAATGCAACAGTATGCTTCAATAGTGTAGCATTTAGCCTATGCTAATGAGATGTATTTCAGACATTGCGTATAATTAGCATTGTGGATACCATGTTAAATCAGAGAACATAACGTCAGTTCCAGTTTTCAGTAATGTCAAATAATAAACGCTGATTAGAAAGGAGCTGTTTTTATTTTTTAGCGTTGTTATCGCGGTATTCACAAAGCCTCGAATATCTGTGATAGCAAAATGCCCAAAACGGGCGAGTAGCCGGCGAAGTGATGTTTGCCGCTCTTAAAAGGGCTCACCCGGCGATCTTTTTTTGACGGCTGCAAAAATTGCCTATTCGTGCCTTTATTGCCCACTTAACGAGACTTACAGAATGGTATATTCTAGGCTTTCTAGGAACCCTGATTGAAAAAAACACTGGGTTAAGGAATTTTTATGAGGGTTCACATTGTTATGAATGACAGCTTTGGCATTTCTTGTTCAGATGCCTGTGTGTGCCCAATCTTGTGCATATAGCAAGGCCCCACTTCTCGGCGACCCACTTTTCGGCGACCCGCCGATACGGCGGTACCGAGAAGGGGGCCGTCATGTCTGCGCATGTGCAGAACAGGGAAATTCGAGGTCACGCGTGTGCAGAACGGGTGGTTGCCGAGGGTGCACACGTGCAGAAGGGGGAATTGCCGGTTTGCGCACACGCCGCAAATCGCCGGTTCCGCTTTCCGGCGATTCTTGGTTTGCGGCAGGCCCATAGAACAGAACCCGCCGCTTGCCCGGGGCCCTCCTGTACTGTATACTAATTTCTGTTGGTCTGTTAAAAGTGTAGCGCCCTTACTAAAATTCCCTTGCTCTGCATGTCAGCCCTTGTAGCTGCAGGCAGTGCCAGGGTTAAACAGCCCTCACAAGGTTAGACATGTGAGGAAGTAGAAGTGGCTACTATTAAGTATTTAATATGTTTTTCTTTCAGGCACATGCTGGGCCTCTGGAAGTTGCCAGAGGGTCACCTGCTCAGATGTGTGATCAAGTGGCAATAGGTATTTCTGCCCAGATACTGGGGGCAGACTATTGGCCACACCCTAGCTATAAAAGGTGGGGATCCACCCTTTTATCACCAGACCCCATGTAACACCAGGAGGATCGTGTAATATCTAGGAGGATTCCAGGGAGGTCTCCAGGCTCTCCTGGCCTGTAAAGCTTCCCAACATCTTTGGTTTTTTTCCCAGTTTAGGGCAAGTTCCCAGAGTTAGGGGGCCAGCTAGACATTGGGCAGGCTAGACCAGGGGCTGTGTCTCAGGAACATGTGGAGAGGAGAACCAATGTGAGGATTCGTCCAACGACAAACATCAAGATCACAGCAAGAAGAAGGGACAGAAAGAGAAGACCATAACGAAACAGGAAGGATCATCCAGAAGGAAGACAAGACTGCAAAAGAAACCTTGATGGGATACAACTTACACAAGGCCGTGTAAGTTTTCCTTTTATTGATTTACTTTGCATACATGTTACATCCATAGACTCGGTTCACCCACCTATGTCTTAACCCACCTCTTAGGAGCACAAACCTCCTTCTGAGGACACTCACTCCAAGGGTGCCAGGACGCCACTGAACATCATAGGGAGATAACACAACCATACTCCACCATTCCTTACGCTGTGCTCCCCCATCCCTTCACACATTCCATAGACCAGGGGAGCGCAAACTTCCAGCTGTGCCCCCCTGTCTTCCTAGGCTAGCTCTCACCCCCCCCCCCTACGTGGTATCCGCGTATCTGCAAATGCCACTGCGTGGTCATGTGACGTCACGTGACCCGTGGCATAATTTGACACGTGTGACGTCACGTGGCCCCGAGGCATCATTTGATGCCGCGTTGCCATGGCGACGTGTCCCAGCCGACTAAATCCCGGTAAGTGAAGTGTTGCAGGGGCCTCACGCGATCCACCGACATTTAATTTAAATACCGTGGGGAAGAGCGCGGGGACCCTGCAACCGCCCGTGCCCCCCCAGCAAAATCTCCCGCCCCCAGTTTGCGCACCACTGGCCTTCAGGGAAGGCATTAAAATGGAGCAATGCTCTGCAGGTCTCTGTAGCAGGGAAGGAGATAGTGTAGCAATGCTCTGCAGATCTTTGTAGCAAGGAAGGAGATAGTGTAGCAATGCTCTGCAGATCTCTAACAGGGAAGGCATTTATGGAGCAATGCTCTGCAGATCTCTGTAGCAGAGAAGGAGATAGTGTAACAATGCTCTGCAGATCTCTGTAGCAGAGGAGATAGTGTAGCAATGCTCTGCAGATCTCAAGCAGAGTAGATAGTGTAGCAATGCTCTGCAGATCTCTGTAGCAGAGTAGATAGTGTAGCAATGCTCTGCGGATCTCTGTAGCAGAGTAGATAGTGTAGCAATGCTCTGCAGATCTCTAGCAGAGAAGGAGATAGTGTAGCAATACTCTGCAGTTCTCTAGCAGGGAAGGAGATAGTGTAGCAATGCTCTGCAGATCTCTGTAGCAGAGGAGATAGTGTAGCAATGCTCTGCAGATCTCTAGCAGGGAAGGAGATAGTGTAGCAATGCTCTGCAGATCTCTGTAGCAGGGAAGGAGATAGTGTAGCAATGCTCTGCAGATCTCTAGCAGGGAAGGAGATAGTGTAGCAATGCTCTGCAGATCTCTGTAGCAAGGAAGGAGATAGTGTAGCAATGCTCTGCAGATCTCTGTAGCAGAGGAGATAGTGTAGCAATGCTCTGCAGATCTTTGGCAGGGAAGGAGATAGTGTAGCAATGCTCTGCAGATCTCTGTAGCAAGGAAGGAGATAGTGTAGCAATGCTCTGCAGATCTCTGTAGCAGAGGAGATAGTGTAGCAATGCTCTGCAGATCTTTGGCAGGGAAGGAGATAGTGTAGCAATGCTCTGCAGATCTCTGTAGCAAGGAAGGAGATAGTGTAGCAATGCTCTGCAGATCTCTGTAGCAGAGGAGATAGTGTAGCAATGCTCTGCAGATCTTTGGCAGGGAAGGAGATAGTGTAGCAATGCTCTGCAGATCTCTGTAGCAAGGAAGGAGATAGTGTAGCAATGCTCTGCAGATCTCTGTAGCAGAGGAGATAGTGTAGCAATGCTCTGCAGATCTCTGTAGCAGAGGAGATAGTGTAGCAATGCTCTGCAGATCTCTGTAGCAGGGAAAGAGATAGTATCTTAATTCTACGTAGGCCTGCGCATATGGAATATGTATTGCTGAACGAGCAATGCTCTTCAGACCAGCCCGGAAGGTGTAGGTGCAGATCTGTGTTACAGGAAACAGCTTCATGTTGTTTATTTTAAACATTACATAATTTCAGCCACAGCTCTGTATAGAATAACTGACACGGAAATCAAACGCTCAGCTCCTCACCCACAGAACCCACACTGCAGAGTCAGAGATCTGGGGGGCAGGTGTGTGCGTGTGTAACCCCTTCTGTGCAGCAGAACTACAGAGCATCACTCTTATTAACCCCTTCTGTGCATGACACTTGCAGAGCATCCCTCTATTACTGACTATTACTGACAATTATTAACCCCTTCCGCGCATGAGAAATTGTTGTATTGTTGTTTCTTAACAATAATCTAATGTTCTCTACACTGTTACAAAGCTAAATCTATTGATCTATTTGCTACATGTGCCATTTTCTGCTTTGCTGGTTCATTAAGGGAACTGATGAATGTGAAAGAGTGTTCCGGACATTTAAGTGGGTGACGGTTGAAGACTATGGGGTGTCTAATTTAAGAGAGCTATCCCAAATCTTGCATGGGCGATACTATATCATTTTCTTGAGGGATTTACGTGTATAAGAGAGTTTTGTTAAAACATGTACGATGAGTTTGAAGATGTGTGACTTTATCGGGGAGAGATTATCAAAGTGATGTGGGGCCTGTGTACATTATTTATCACACAGGGGTAAGGTTGGGGCCGGTGTATTTATCACACAGGGGTAAGGTTGGGGCCTGTGTATTTATCACACAGGGGTAAGGTTGGGGCCTGTGTATTTATCACACAGGGGTAAGGTCGGGGCCTGTGTATTTATCACACAGGGGTAAGGTTGGTGCCTGTGTATTTATCACACAGGGGTAAGGTTGGGGCCTGTGTATTTATCACACAGGGGTAAGGTTGGGGCCGGTGTATTTATCACACAGGGGTAAGGTTGGGGCCGGAGTATTTATCACACAGAGGTAAGGTTGGGGCCTGTGTATTTATCACACAGGGGTAAGGTTGGTGCCTGTGTATTTATCACACAGGGGTAAGGTTGGGGCCGGTGTATTTATCACACAGGGGTAAGGTTGGGGCCGGAGTATTTATCACACAGGGGTAAGGTTGGGGCCTGTGTATTTATCATACAGGGGTAAGGTTGGTGCCTGTGTATTTATCACACAGGGGTAAGGTTGGGGCCAGTGTATTTATCACACAGGGATAAGGTTGGGGCCTGTGTATTTATCACACTGGGGTAAGGTTGGGGCCTGTGTATTTATCACACTGGGGTAAGGTTGGGGCCTGTGTATTTATCACACGGGGGTAAGGTTGGGGCCTGTGTATTTATCACACAGGGATAAGGTTTGGGCCTGTGTATTTATCACACAGGGGTAAGGTTGGGGCCTGTGTATTTATCACACAGGGGTAAGGTTGGGGCCTGTGTATTTATCACACAGGGGTAAGGTTGGGGCCTGTGTATTTATCACACTGGGGTAAGGTTGGGGCCTGTGTATTTATCACACAGGGGTAAGGTTGGGGCCTGTGTATTTATCACACTGGGGTAAGGTTGGGGCCGGTCTATTTATCACACAGGGGTAAGGTTGGGGCCTGTGTATTTATCACACAGGGGTAAGGTTGGGGCCTGTGTATTTATCACACTGGGGTAAGGTTGGGGCCAGTGTATTTATCACACAGGGGTAAGGTTGGGGCCGGTGTATTTATCACACAGGGGTAAGGTTGGGGCCTGTGTACTTATCACACAGGGGTATAGCACTACAGTTTACACAGCTCTGTTGATAGAATTTTTCCACTCAAGTCCTTGCCTATAGAATTTACAATCTGAAGCGCAGAGGTAGAAATGGCCAGATTTACTATGCACTTCTTAGTCATACGGCAGTAAAAAGAACTTTATAGCTGAACATTGTTTTTAAGAATTGCTCAAAGTCGACAACCCACGGTTATAAAAAGAGAATATCAGGATTTGAACCAGATTCACCTGCACCAAATGCAGTTAGGTTACCTTACAACCCACTCCTAGTTCCTTCATGGCTGAAAGGAGGGAAATACAAAAACCAGGACCGGAGATATGGAAACCTTCTCTTCTCCTGGACTCAGTGTCTTTCTCAAGAAAATAAGTTTGCATTAATGAAGCCCGACAAAAAGATGGAGTGGATGACAAGATAAGACTATTGTTATTCATTGTGCAAACGTTATGGCAAAAAGTGTAAAACATGCAAACTAAACGCGTTTGTAACCTCCGCGAAAAGTCTTGCAAATATGGGAAAATCTTATAAAAACCTCCCAAAGTACATTAGTTTGGGAACTGAGACATTCGCACTATCTGAGCCACCAAATACATACATATATATATAATCTGCAACCTGACGGGTCACATTATGCAGGGGGGCACAGGAGAGATGTGCTGGAGCGGAAGGCTGTGTTGGGTTGTTTTACAGGTGTTTATTTGGGGCAGTCTTTGAAGATCTGTGCACACGGGGTGGTGGTAACACAACTCACAGGTGCAGGAAGCCAGTGAGCCTATTACATGTTGACATGAGCTGTCCCCACATCCTGCCCGCACTGTGTTTGCTGCACATCACTTCCTCTCACCCTTCTGGGGTTTCCTTTAGCTCAATCTCCTCACAGGGGCTGTATCGGGCTGGCTTGCAATACTGTATATATATATATCTATATATGTATAGATTTATTTAATGGTTTCTTTTTGGGTAGAGGTGGTGCACCATCTTTAAAAATCGCAACCACTTTTTAATTGAAAATATTAACCTTGTCACTGCCATAGGACCCTGTTATTATAATGCCATGCAGGCTTCTCAAATAGTGCAGGAGTTGAAAAGTCATAGAATTTATTTATGCGTTTACCCGCTGCAAACATCGCACCCTCTTTACCAAACAAAACTCCTGAAAATTACTCTAAATGGTATTTCAGCCGGTGTTGCTTTTTTACACCAGTTTTGCAGCCTGGAGACTTTGATAAGGGCCTAATTTCCCCTTGAATGCGGCCTGGGTTTCTGGACTGAACCGTAGAGACAGGAGGCAGCCATGTTTGATTTGGGATGTTATATAAGTCACTGAAAGTACACATGCAGAAACCAGTATTAGAACACTTACCTGGGAAATTCTGGGGCAGTCTCACAGTAAATGCCCCAACATTCCTGTGAGATTCTTAATGGCCCATTGGATTAACACAGGGGGGGGGGGGGTGGGGGGGACGCTCCCTGCAGTCCCATTCAAACTGAATGGGACTGCAGGGACCCCTGCTGTGTTAATCCTATGGGCCATTAAGAATCTCACAGCAATGTTGAGGCATTTACTGCGAGACTGCCCCAGAATTTAAAAGGCAAGAGTTCAAATACTCATGGCTGCATCTGTATCACACAGGCTGCAGTGCATTAAGATTCCTTTATAACCCTAGCTTTGGAAACAGGTATTGATGTGGAAAGTGCTATTGGGAGCAATGCATTGCCGTTCCAATAATGGAGGCTAATATACCTATTATTATAACTTCATCTCCAGTACAATCTCACAGTGTCTGCTTCCCATAAAACAGTAATGGATGACACAGTTGTGTATTTCTTGCAGTGTGTCTGCTTGGCACAATTTTCTACATTGTCGTGCTTTGCATTTCTTGCTTTGTCTGTGTAATTCGTGGCACTAAGAGATATAATATCTCCCACTGTGCAGACACACGGTACCTCATGTACACATTCACACAACAATTCCGTTTAACCCACGACATGACAAGAGTGACTTAATAAATCACAGGGCTCTCCTTTTTAACACGATATACAGTATATCATTTTAAATAATTTAAAAACTCAGGCTACATATGCAAGTTTTATTAATAGTAACAATTATAACAGCTCGGATTCTTCCTGCACGGAGTATTGACTCTTTTTAATGGTATTTTGACCTCTAGTGGATTGATGACACCCTCTAAAAATAAATTGTTTGTTAACTAATTTAGTGGTAGAGGTGCTTCTGGCACTGAAGAGGTTAAACAGAGTAACAACATACGGAATACACATAAGCTAAGTGTGTGTATAATTATATGCAAATCCCCAGTATATCTCCATATCTGTGTGTGTTTGCCTGCTTGTGTGCTGTTTTTTTAAATGAGTATTTGTCCATCTTTGTGTATCTGTATCTCTTTGACAATAATTGTTTACAGTAGCTCTGTTCTTGTTCTCTTTGCCTGGATGCAGCACTGTAGGGGTAAAATCCTGCACCTGCTGCTCACATCTCCTCTGTGATATGTTGTGTTTAAAGTAGAACCACTAAGATCTGTTGATTCGAAGGATATTCCTCTGCCAACCTGAGAGAGAGAAAATGGGATAAATAAGGTGCATAGAAACACAATGACAGAAGGATCTTATAACTTATTGAGTATGTTCCTCTAAATACACAGTGAGTATGACCTTGTGACACACAGACCGATGGAACCTAGTGAGTTTGTCCTCTTATCAGCGTGACACAATAACTTTGAGGAGAATGCACACATGGCCTGTCACCTATGTTCTCTGGCCCTAGGGAGACAGACAGAAGGAACACGTGTCTCTCCAATTGGAGTATGACACAGAAACAGCAGGGACATCATCTCCCCTACTGCCGGGCGACCTGGTGACAAGGAAAGACATAGTGGCACAAACAGAAGTCACTCGGGGCAGGGCTCTTAAAACCGGTTCTTGCGGCCTGATGGCCCAATGACACGACCCAGTACACCTTATAGAACTTGTCCCATCCTGAGATACATATGTAGTTATTATAACTGTTAACTTGTTAGCAAATCATCGATAATGACATTTTCAGTGACTTTTGCTGCACTTTGTCTCTTTGAATTGAGATGATCTAAAATACAGCGTTATGGATTTCCTAACACATTAAAGCAGGCCTGCACAACAGGCGTGTGGTGTGCAGGGGGGTATTGTGTGTTTGATGTGGAGGGGGAGTATTATGTGTGTGGGTGAGTGGGAGAGATGGGGGTATGAGAGATAGATGGGGAGTATCGCAAAGGTTGATAGTGAGGGGTTCTGGGGGAGATATGAGGATGATGATGAGGGGTGCTGGGGGAGATATATGAGGCTCTCCTCCTCCTCCCTCCCCCCGAGTCTGCTCTCCTCCTCCCTCCCCCAAGTCCGCTCTCCTCCTCCTCCCTCCCCCAAGTCCGCTCTCCCTCTCCGCCACCCGCCACGAGCCGAGCCTGCTCTCCCCCCCCCCAGCCCGCTCTCAAGACTGCACGCTCTTGCAGTGCGGCACTTCCGGTGCCCGCTGCTTGCGATCGCGCGCAGTCCTGCCTGCTCTGCCGCCATGATCTGAGGAGCAGGGGGGTGAGGGGAAGTGTAGGGGAGGTGCAGGGGCTGATGTGAGGTGAGGAGGTGCAGGGTGGTGATGTGAGGAGGTGCAGGGGGATATATGAGGTGCAGGGGGATATGTGAGGTGCAGGGGTGGTGATGTGCAGGGGTGGTGATGTGCAGGGGAGGTGATGTGCAGGGGAGGTGATGTGCAGGGGAGGTGATGTGCAGGGGAGGTAATGTGCAGGGGAGGTAATGTGCAGGGGAGGTGATGTGCAGGGGAGGTGATGTGCAGGGGAGGTGATGTGCAGGAAGGGGGGTGATGGAAAGGGGGGTGATGGAAAGGGGGGTGATGGAAAGGGGGGTGATTTGAAGGGGGGTGATTTGAAGGGGGGGTGATTTGAAGAGGGGGGGTGATGTGAAGGGGGGGTGATGTGAAGGGGGGGTGATGTGAAGGGGGGGTGATGTGAAGGGGGGGTGATGTGAAGGGGGGGGTGATGTGAAGGGGGGTGATGTGAAGGGGGGTGATGTGCAGGAGGTGTGATGTGAGGTGCAGGGGGGTGAGGTTCAGGGGGGGTGATTGGAGGTGCAGGGGGGTGATTGGAGGTGCAGGGGGGGTGATTGGAATTGTAGGAGAGGGTCATTGGAGGTGTAGGGGGGTCATTGTAGGTGCAGGGGGGAGAGTGATCTGAGGTGCAGGGGGGGAGAATGATGTGAGGTGCAGGAGGGGAGAATGATGTGAGGTGCAGGGGGGAGAATGATGTGAGGTGCACGGGGGGAGAAGGATGTGAGGTGCACGGGGGGAGAAGGATGTGAGGTGCAGGGGGGGTGGGATGTGTGTGGTGTGCAGGGGGGTATTGTGTGTTTGATGTGGAGGGGGAGTATTATGTGTGTGGGTGAGTGGGAGAGATGGGGGTATGAGAGATAGATGGGGAGTATCGCAAAGGTTGATAGTGAGGGGTTCTGGGGGAGATATGAGGATGATGATGAGGGGTGCTGGGGGAGATATATGAGGAAGGTGATGATGAGAGGTGCTGGAGGAGTGATGATGATGATGATGATGATGATGATTTTACCCGTGCAGCCCAAATTTTTTTTCCTTGGAGCAGTTCGGCCCTTCTCGCTTTACGAGTTGTGCAGGCCTGCATTAAAGGATACAATCGCGACAGCTACATCTATTCATGACGAGGTCAACCAATAAAAATGTAAGATTATGGAATTACAAAATTGGGCTAAACAATAAATATAATACTCCTTTAATTGTCTTTATTAACTTTGTGTACTCCACGAATACTTCCCACATCTTTAACAGTCTTTCCAGACTCTTTTCTTCCGACTGATGAACAACAGCTAAGAATGTGAGTGCCATGGATGTGTGCGTTTTTTGTATGTGTGTGTGTGTCATGGATATGTGTATGTATTTGTGTCATGGATGTGTGTGTGTGTGTGTCATGGGTGTGTATGCATGTGCGTGTCATGGATGTATGTGTGTGTGTGTGTGTGTGCGTGTTATGGATCTGTGTATGTATGTGTGTGTCATGGATGACATCTGCGAGACACTGAGGATACAAATCGGTGAGAGTGGGTTTTGTGTCTGGGAAGGAGTGAGAGATATTCTGTGATCTCTATGCAAAGGGTCTGCATCGAAAAGGCTTCATGCTGCTGCCAGACACTTTCAGTCATTTGGTGCAGGTGAGAGATACAGCAGTGTAGTCTAGATTTAGAGGTTATTTCAAAGGCTCCAGGCCTCTTGTGTCACTGTGAGATCACTGGAGGCACAGAAATAGATCCCTTTATCCTGTGCCCTCAGAGCTTTGACCTCCAGGTAACTGTGCTTCTGTTCTTCATCTCTGTGCATGTAGTACCCATCTTTATACCCCTCCTCATAAGTAGGGTTCTGGTCTCTCAATATCGAGCCAATCAGCTGCAGCCCCTGATCACCTCTCTGATGGTACCAGAACATCCAGTCATGGTCCATTGTCTCCTGCTTACAGTCCATTTGAGCTGCAGACCCGGTTGTGTTCATGATGGATCTGGGCCATTGGGTGATGATGACCTTCTGAGTCATACCTACAGAGACAGAATGGCCAGTTGAGTTAGTGTCTAATGGTACTCCAGTGTTATTAGGAAGTGGTCCCCATCCTTACCCTACTAAAAAGGAATAAAGCACTGCACCAACGGTTTTGCCTTCATGATGTAGTGGTTAAGGTGCAGTTGTAGCCTATTTTCCCAAGTACCAATCATTAGAATTTAGATTGTAATATCTCGTGTGTAGATTTGTAATCCCTACGGTATACCGGTATACCGTCTCTCTCTCCTGTATTTTACTCTGTATGTACTAACAGAACTGGAATGCACTGAATACAAAATAAACTAATAATATGTTTTCTTATCTTCGGGTGCCCCCTCTGGCCATGTGTAATTGGGTGATAACCTCATGGAATACAGGATTTACAAAGAAGATACTTATCCCAATGAATCTCTTCTCGTAAAAGATGTTTACTTATATAAAATAAATAAAGAATTGTTAAACTAGCGATTCCTTTTTGTAGTATGTGATGATAATATAATATGCTGCCAGAATCCACCCCAGACGTGGCTGCATTAATTCCTCAGTACTGAATAGTGATTGATATATATATATATATATATATATATATATACACACAGTACACACACAGCTAGTATGTAGCGCGCACCATTTGCTGCCCGTGTCTCACAGCTCACCCTCCCAATACTCACAGGTAGGAATTAAAAGGCACAACAGACACTTCTGTATTAAGGACATGGTGACACTGCTGCTTCAGAGGCTGTGACACCAAACAAGTTCTGAAGCAGGAAGTCATATGTCACAGTGCTGAGTGGCTCTGTTAACCCCTTCCTGGCTGGAGAGACTATTTACTGAAGGTGTGCAGGTGTCTGGCAGAGAAGTTAGCAATAGAAGGATGTGCTGCAGGTCTGTTGCAGAGAATAAGTTATTAAAATAACAACCCCCCCTTGTGAGGGCGAAGTAGATAATGGTTTCATGATCTGCAGGTCCCAGGTCATTGAAGGGGTCGAAAGAGCAATGCTCTGCAGTACTGGAGCAAATATAATGGTGCTCAGCTGGACTCTGCAATGAAAAGGATTAGTAGAATCATGGTCTGCAGGTTGCAAGGGAGGGGGTGTTTAATAGAGAAATGCTCTGTAGGTCTCTGGTATAGAAATGATTAATAGAGCAACGCTCTGCAGGTCTCTGATATGGAAATTATTAATAGAGCAACGCTCTGCAGGTCTCCGGTATAGAAATGATTAATAGAGCACTGCTCTGCAGGTCTCTGGTATAGAAATGATTAATAGCGCGATGCTCTGCAGGTCTCTGACATGGGAGGAGTTCCCCATACACCTGCTCCTTTTGCAGGAGCTGCGTGGGTTCCGTGGCGAGGGTGCAGAGCGTGTGATTTCCGTAGCAGTTGCTCTGCTTAAAGCTGCGGTTAATATGAGGTCACAACTTTAAAATAAACAGCAACTCACCTTTTCCTATTTACATCTGCAGCGTATCACTCCACTAAACTCTATAATACAGTGACCTGCAGAGTATCACTCCACTAAACTCTATAATACAGTGACCTGCAGAGTATCACTCCACTAACCTCTATAATACAGTGACCTGCAGAGTATCACTCCCTTAATCTCTATAATACAGTGACCTGCAGAGTATCACTCCACTAACCTCTATAATACAGTGACCTGCAGAGTATCACTCCACTAAACTCTATAATACAGTGACCTGCAGCGTATCACTCCCCTAACCTCTATAATACAGTGACCTGCAGAGTATCACTCCACTAAACTCTATAATATAGTGACCTGCAGCGTATCACTCCACTAACCTCTATAATACAGTGACCTGCAGAGTATCACTCCACTAAACTCTACAATATAGTGACCTGCAGCGTATCACTCCACTAACCTCTATAATACAGTGACCTGCAGAGTATCACTCCACTAAACTCTACAATATAGTGACTGGCAGTGTATCACTCCACTAACCTCTATAATACAGTGACCTGCAGAGTATCACTCCACTAAACTCTATAATGCAGTGACCTGGAGCGTATCACTCCACTAACCTCTATAATACAGACAGTTACATAGTATCATCCACTAACCTCTCTAATACAGACAGCTGCAGCGTATCACTCCACTAACCTCTATAATACAGACAGCTGCAGAGTATCACTCCACTAACCTCTATAATACAGTGACCTACAGAGTATCACTCCACTAACCTCTATAATACAGTGACCTGCAGAGTATCACTCCACTAACCTCTATAATACAGACAGTTACAGAGTATCACTCCACTAACCTCTATAATACAGACCACTGCAGAGTATCACTCCACTAACCTCTATAATACAGACAGTTACAGAGCATCACTCCACTAACCTCTATAATACAGACTGCTGCAGAGCATCACTCCAATAACCTCTATAATACAGACCACTACAGAGCATCACTCCACTAACCTCTATAATACAGACCGCTACAGAGCATCACACCACTAACCTCTATAATACAGACAGCTGCAAAGTATCACTCCACTAACCTCTATAATACAGACAGCTGCAGAGTATCACTCCACTAACCTCTATAATACAGACAGCTGCAGAGCATCACACCACTAACCTCTATAATACAGACAGCTGCAGAGCATCACACCACTAACCTCTATAATACAGACACCTTTCCGAGCTTTTCCACAACTACAAAAGAACAAAACCTGGTGGCACCCGATACCTCTGGAACTGGGCGCGCGCGGTACAAAGTCACTTAGGCAAATTTGGAGGTAAATCAGGAGAAGGAAGAAAAAAGGAGTAAAAGTAAGAGAATAATTGCAATTCTCGGGCCCAACCTGAAAACATATCCTCCATCTTTAATGGGGTTATTTCCTGGGCTATAGAGGTTAGTGGAGTGATACTCTGCAGGTGTCTATTATTGAGGTTAGTGGAGTGATACTCTGCAGATGTCTGTATTATTGAGGTTAGTGGAGTGATACTCTGCAGGCCACTGTATTATAGAGGTTAGTGGAGTGATACTCTGCAGGCCACTGTATTATAGAGGTTAGTGGAGTGATACTCTGCAGGTGTCTGTATTATTGAGGTTAGTGGAGTGATACTCTGCAGGCCACTGTATTATAGAGGTTAGTGGAGTGATACTCTGCAGGCCACTGTATTATAGAGGTTAGTGGAGTGATACTCTGCAGGCCACTGTATTATAGAGGTTAGTGGAGTGATACTCTGCAGGTCACTGTATTATAGAGGTTAGTGGAGTGATACTCTGCAGGCCACTGTATTATAGAGGTTAGTGGAGTGATACTCTGCAGGTCACTGTATTATAGAGGTTAGTGGAGTGATACTCTGCAGGCCACTGTATTATAGAGGTTAGTGGAGTGATACTCTGCAGGTGTCTGTATTGGGCCCATGTTTTACTCCACAATTGCACCACTTTGCCTTGATAGTTAGACCTCACAGAGTATATGTCAGAGAAGAGAGACGGATGGGGAGAGTAGGGTGAGGATAGAGAGAGGGAAGTGTGTGAGAAAGGAGGCCGGGGTGTAGTTTTTGTATTGCTCTGCCGCCCGCCCGCACCCCTGTGTGACTCCAGGCACAGTAATAGGTCCCAGCGTCACTCAGATTTACCCTCTCGGTGCTCAGACTGAAATCTGACTCACTGCTTCTGTTTGCCTTGAAGTGAGTGAGTCTCAGCTCATCTACCGAGCCTTTCCCCACAGAAGAAGAGATAAAGCGTAGGGGCTCCCTGCCCAGTCCTTGTCTGTACCAGTATATGTAGGGATCCCCAGCCGCTCGCACAGTGCAACTCAGGGATACCCCCTCTCCTGGGCGGATTACCAGGGCACGGGGGGTTTGTTCAATGGTCACAGACAGACAGGGATGGAGGGAGAGAGAAAGGACAGTGAGGAGGACATACATAGTGAGTGAGGAGAAGAGAGAGTGTGCTCAGGATCCTCACAGATCAGACTGCTTCTTTCTGTGACAGATGTATCACTGTCTCCCACACTCTCACTATCCCACATGTATGTCTCACTGTCTCATATATGTCCCACTGTCTCATATATGTCCCACTGTCACTATCCCATGCATGTGACTGTCTCTGCCTATAGCAGGGCAGTCTTTTCCCCTTTTTCTCTAGTTCTCTCACTGTCTCCTCCTCTTTGTGGGGTTGGGTTTGTTAGGCTTCTCAATCACAATGTCTCACCCTGCGAGGGAGAGAACGCAGCTTTCCTGTATGAGGCAGTATCACAGTGACACCTTGTGGTCAGTGTTTGAACATACGTGTGACATATGTATCACAGATATTCATGTACAGCAGCTGTGCTCAACTCCAGTACTCAAGACCCCCCAACAGGGCAGGTTTTCAGGATATCCCTGCTTCAGCACAGGTAGCTCAATCAGTGGCTCAGTCAAAGTCTGCACCACATGTGCTGAAGCAGGAAACTTGACCTGTTGGGGGGTCTTGAGGACAGGAGGTGAGAACCCCTGTTGTACAGCATAGAACAGAGGTGCGCAAACTAGGGGGCATGCCCCAAGATTTTTCTGGGAGGGTGCGGGTGGTTGCAGAGTCCCCACACTCATCCCCAAGGCATTTAAATTAAATGCCGGGGGATCGCGTGAGGCCCCTGCAATGTCACATCAATGTCAGAGACTTGGTGTGACGCGTCAAATGACGCCGTGTGGTCATGTGATGTGATGTCACATGACCCTGCCCCATCATTTGACACCCATTGCCATGACGACGTAGCATCAAATGACACCGCAGGGTCATTTGACGCCTGCAAAAGAGTTAAGGGGGCGTGAGCATGGGGGAAGCAGGCAGTGGGGGAGAAGCTCATATAGTTTGTGCACCCCTGGCTTAGAGAACATCAGTCCAGGGTCGAAACTGGGCACGGGTGCAAGGGTTACAAAAAGTAATATTCCCCTCCCTGGGCCCTAACTGTGGAGCCGGCGCAGTTACGGTGACGGAGACAGCCCACCCGACCCAGGCAGTGATTGTGAGCCCACCCGACCCAGGCAGTGATTGTGAGCCCACCCGACCCAGGTAGTGATTGTGAGCCCACCCAGGAAGTGATTGTGAGCCCACCCAGGCAGTGATTGTGAGCCCACCCAGGCAGTGATTGTGAGCCCACCCAGGCAGTGATTGTGAGCCCACCCAGGAAGTGATTGTGAGCCCACCCAGGCAGTGATTGTGAGCCCACCCAGGCAGTGATTGTGAGCCCACCCAGGCAGTGATTGTGAGCTCACCCAGGCAGTGATTGTGAGCCCACCCAGGCAGTGATTGTGAGCCCACCCAGGCAGTGATTGTGAGCTCACCCAGGCAGTGATTGTGAGCCCACTCAGGCAGTGATTGTGAGCTCGCCCAGGCAGTGATTGTGAGCCCACCCAGGCAGTGATTGTGAGCTCACCTAGGCAGTGATTGTGAGCCCACTCAGGCAGTGATTGTGAGCCCGCCCAGGCAGAGATTGTGAGCTCACCTAGGCAGTGTATGTGAGCCCACTCAGGCAGTGATTGTGAGCCCGCCCAGGTGGTGATTGTGAGCTCACCTAGGCAGTGATTGTGAGCCCACTCAGGCGGTGATTGTGAGCCCACTCAGGCGGTGATTGTGAGCCCGCCCAGGCAGTGATTGTGAGCCCACTCAGGCGGTGATTGTGAGCCCACTCAGGCGGTGATTGTGAGCCTGCCCAGCCGGTGATTGTGAGCCCACCCAGGCAGTGATTGTGAGCCCGCCCAGGAAGTGATTGTGAGCCCACTTAGGCTGTGATTGTGAGCCCGCCCAGCCGGTGATTGTGAGCCCGCCCAGGCTGTGATTGTGAGCCCGCCCAGCCTCTGATTGTGAGCCCACCCAGGCAGTGATTGTGAGTTCACCTAGGCAGTGATTGTGAGCCCACCCAGGCAGTGATTGTGAGCTCACCTAGGCAGTGATTGTGAGCTCACCCAGGCAGTGATTGTGAGCTCACCTAGGCAGTGATTGTGAGCCCGCTCAGGCGGTGATTGTGGAAGTTGGGCCTGATGTACAGTGGGGCCTAATGTTTGTGTTAGGAACTCTTGGGTGGGCTCAAGCACCACAGGAAGGGTCCGGGGAGGTGGTCTGCAGAGAGGGGGGCATTAGGAATAACGCTGTTCCGGCTGCACATATGGTAGTTCCCCTACTTCACCAGTCCATAAGAAATTAGTAAATATGAAATATTAACACGCAGGCTACAGAGACGCATACACAGATTTTCATGTGTTGCTATGAAGGTTCCTGCACTTTGATATATTGTAAAAAATGTCACTTTTGCTTTTCCTCTTTGCTAAAGAGATCAGCATCAGAAACTCAGGTAACTAAGTTTCACACTTTCTGCTGCAGACAAATATTAACGCAAAGGGAATTTCTTGCTCCAATACACCAAGATGTTATCCTGATGCACAATCCGTTACATTGTTCTTCATATATTACATAGTTACATAGTAGATGAGGTTGAAAAAAGACATCCGTCAAGTTCAAACTATGCTAAATTTAGACGACAGATACTTTATCCTATATCCATACCTATCCGATCAATATACTATCCAGAGGAAGACAAACAAAAAACCCCAGTGAAATTTCATCTAATGATATCTCATAAGGGGAAAAATAAATTCCTTCCTGACTCCAAGAATTACAGTTTACAGATTACTGCCTGGCTCAACATCCTTCCCATGTTCACTTATTTGGTATATCCCTGTATAACTTTGCTTTCTAAAAAGATGTCTAACCTTTTTTTGAACAATCTATTGTATCTGCCATCACAGTCTCCATGGGTAATGAATTCCACATTTTTACTACCCTTACTGTAAATAACCCTTTCCTTTGTTGCTGGTGAAATCCCCTTTCCTCCAACCTTAAGGGATGACCCAGAGTCCCTTGTACTGCTCTTAGAATGAGTAGTTCTTTTGAAAGCTCCTTGTACTGTCCCCAAATATATTTGTATATAGTTATCATATCCCCTCTTAGATGCCTCTTTTCTAATGTAAATAAATCTAATTTAGCTAGCTTGTACTCATAGGTTACATTGTCCATCCCCTTTATTAATTTGTTGGCTCCTCTCTGCACTTTCTCTAGTTCCATAATGTCTTTTCTAATGAGCAGCGCCCAAAATTGTACTCCATATTCAAGGTGTGGTCTTACTAATGCTTTATAAAGGGGCATATTTATGTTTACTTCCCTTCTATCCATTGCCCGTTTAATACAAAATACGATCTTGTTTGCCTTTGCAGCTACTGCATGACTTCCTGGGCTGATTCTACCTTACACAATTTAGTATCATCATCATAGATGGAGACTTTGCCCTTTATGCCAACCTTAAAAAGCAGGGTTCCCAATACTGATCCCTGAGGTACTCCACTCAGAACTTTAGCCCAACCTCAAAAAGTTACACTTATTACAACTCTCTGTTGTCTATCCTTCAACCAGTTTTCAATCCAGGTGCAAATATTTTTTACTAAGTCCAATTTGCTTTATTTGTACACCAACCTCGTGTGGAACCATATCAAAAGCCTTTGCAAAATCTAAGTAGACCACAGCAACTGCATTACCCTGGTCAAAATTTCTATTTACCTCCTCAAAAAAACTAATAAGGTTAGTTTGGCATGATCTATCCTTCATAAATCAATGCTGACTATTACTAATAATTTTTTCCCCATTAGCTATCCCTGAATATTAGCCTTTATTAAACCTTCACGTAGCTTCCCCACTATTGAAGTCAGGCTTACAGGTCTGTAATTCCCCTGTTGTGATCTAGTTCCCTTTCTAAATATAGGCACCACATCTGCTTTACGCAAATCTTGGATGTATGCCATCGGGGCCTTGTGCCTTATTTACTTTCATTTTATCAAGCCACTTATGAACTTCTTCCTCAGTTAACCAATTGGTCATTAATATGGAGGTTGTTGCTTCCTCCTGCGGCACTACTATTGAAATTGATTTTTCTCTGGTAAACACAGAGGCAAAGAATTTCTTTAATACCTCTGCTTTTCCCTTATCTCCAAGAATCTGCCTGCCCATCTCACACTGAAAGGGTCCTATATTTTCTTTTCTCATTTTTTTGTTATTAAGGTACTTAAAGAACTTTTTAGGGTTGACCTTACTTTCTATTGCAATCCTTTTTTCATTATCCATGTTGCTAGTTTGATTCCCCTTTTGCAATGTTTGTTACATTCCTTATAATTCTGATACGATTTATCTGTCCCTTCAGACTTTAAGAATCTAAACGCCTTCCTCTTCTTGTCCATTTCGTCCCCTACCTGTTTATCTAGCCACATTGGTTTTGACTTTTCTTTTATACTTATTACCCAAGGGTATACACTGATACGTGTGTTTTTCTAACAGAGACTGTTTTAAAGACTGCCCATTTATCTTCTACATTTCCCCCTGCAAAAACATCATCACAATGTATTCCTTGTAGATTAGTCCTCAGTTTATTAAAATCTGCCTTTCCAAAGTTTAAGGTCTTTGTTGAACCCAAGTAATCTTCTTTTTGATAATTTATTATTTCAAATGAGACCATGTTATGGTCACTGTTACCCAAATGTTCCCGAACTTGAATATTTGTTATTACTTCTACATTGTTTGATATTACCAAATCCAGTATTGCCCCTCTCCTGGTTGGTTCCTCAATAATTTGGGTCATGCAATTGTCTTTAAGCACCCCAAAAAACCTGTTTCCTTTTGTTGTAATGCTAATCTCAATGCTAATCTCTTTGCCCCAGTCTATGTCTAGATAATTAAAATCACCAATTATGTAAATATGACCTAGTTTTGATGCCTTCTCCATTTGCAAAAGTATGTTAGCTTCCTCAATCTCGCAGATATTTGGTGGTTTATAGCATATCCCTACAAACATTTTATTTATACTTTTAACTCCACTGCTAATTTCTTTACATTTTCATAATTCCCATCATAAATATCTTCCCTTTAATTGGTTTTAGAGCAAGTTTAACATATAAGCATACTCCACCTCCTCTTCTATTTTCTCGATCCCTATGAAAAAAAGGAAACACAAGAATAGTGCAATCCTATATTCACACAAATGAGAGCTCTTTAAATATAAAGGAAGCAGCTCCTCTATCCTTCTCTCTCAACTGGGTTGCAAGAGGAACAGGAAACCTTCTCCGTGCTAGGGTGGGGCTCGCTTTAAAGAGCGCCAAGAAAGCCAAAATTATTAGGCTGATATGGTCATGCTTCGAAATTAAGTGGAAGATAGCATGGTCATCTCAGATGAAGAGGGAGTTACAGAGTTACAGGGAACGATGCAGCAAAGTCGAAGTCTGCGATCGCAATCCGGAGGTGTGACGTCATCACGTTGGGACGTCTGTTAGAACATAGGGCTGACACGCGGAAGTTGGAGAATGCTAGGAACACGAGGACTCCATGTGCACCAGCAGCCGTTGCGAGAGCTCCTACGACCGCAGCGCCTTGAGCTCTCACCACCGGAGAGAGAAACCAGCACTTGTCGTACCTTGCCCTGTATGAGGGTCAATATATGAGTTTGCATTACCAGGCTTATTGTATATGTATCAATACAATTTGAACCCTCTACAACTATCCTGTTCCTGTTTCTGTTTTCACTTTTTGGTGAGAATTGCTGTGAAGCATCCTGATCAGCTGATTGCATCCAGGCATAATCCCTGATTTTGGGGTTCAAGGCTTGTATATTTTATCAGAATTGTGAGTGCGCATTTTTTGGGAGTCTACCACCTCACCCCTCATTTTGTGTGTATACAGGATTGCACTATTATTGTGTTTCCTTTTTTCATGCACCCACCGATGACTTGTGCTCCCTGAGTTTCCCATTACCTTTGCTAGAGGAATCAGTCTCCCCCAGCTTTGCCATTTCTGCCCTAACACTCCCAATATCTTCCCTCAATATGGAAAATCTATTGTCATGGGTCATCTCCGAAGTGGCCTGCCTCTTCCTCTTCCCCTTGCTTCCCCTTCTAAGGCCGAGCTCATGGTGGCGGCGCAGGCATGCGCTACCGTGCGTGCCACCGCATGCACTCCTGCAGCCCCAGCGATGTGTGCACTAGGCTGCAGGAGATTGGGGAGGCGATCGGGGGGGTGGCGAAACGCATCACAGATGCGTCACAGAGCTAGTTCGCCCTCATTGGCTGAACCAGCTCACGTGACGCTGACATCACGCGACTGCAGCCAGAAATCTCAAATGTTGTTGTCGGGCCAAAATGTAGCAGCGTCGACATGCACCCCTGCGGGCACTTGAGGAATTACAATAGGAAATCAGGTAAGAGTCCTGAAAGTGCCCGCGTACGAAGCGTGCACATGTAGCGCCGCCGTCACCATGAGCTCGGCCCAACTGTTACCCAGCTGCCTACCTGTTCCTCACTCACAGCGCCACCATCTGCACCACTAGTCCCACCCAGGGCCTGCTCAGTGAGCACTAAACTCCTCTCAAGATTATGCAAGTTTCCTCTTCAGATCAACAATCTCTGACTTTAAAGAGACCACCTGCAGACACTTCTCACAGCGGTATGCTCCTTGGAACAGCTGCTCCAAGTGCACATACATGTGGCAAGATGTACATTGAGTGGCATTCTCAATCCTGCTCATGATTGCAACTATAGAGTTATAAGTACTAACAATTAACTGTACTTCACTATACTATACCTTATTTAACCCCTTCCTTGTTCCAACTCCTTGTGTTTCTAACTCCACACTTAATACAACCAGCACTTGAAATCAACCAGTAATTCAGACATACAGTTCAGGACACGCAAGCACAGGATTCGTTAGAAGCCTCTGTTTTAAATAGGGACACACACCAACCAGGTGTGTTAGGGAAGCAATCAACTAACAACACCTACTGCAGGCTCAATCAGGCAAGAGAGAAAAACAAGATAGTTACAGGCTCTCAATTACCACACACTTTGAAAATAAACTAACCCATAGTACACTCCCCAAATTCAGCCACCCCTGCTAGTATACACTAGTATGCACAGCACAGCACTTCCCTTCTGTTTCTAACTCCACACTTAATACAACCAGCACGCGAAATCAAACAGTCACACATATGGAGCTGAGGTGGCCTGATGGTAGAAGCTCTGTCATTGGAATGTGTAACTGGTTCAGATCCATTCAGATCCGGTCAGCTCCTTGTGACCTTGAGAAGGTTCCTTGAAACTCTTTGGCATCTATTAGATTGCAAGCTCACCGGGACAGGAATTCATTATGCTTGTCAAATGTGTGTGTACATGACTGTCTACTGTCAGCGTTATTAAATAAAAAATAACATATACAAATGTTAGGAATGGTTTGGAATAGTTTGCTGAGTGTTTTCAGATTTGTACAACTCCAACGGATTAGTGCTCCAATTGCTTTCAGTAGAAAGTGGTTTTCACTCTCACGTACCACTCAATACACAGTTATATCTGACTGCCGAATGGACAACAATCTCACACTCATATCCTGAGATCAATAGAGATTTCCAGAGGGACATCAGGCCAATCTCTTATTTGTAGTAATTTATTGGGTCAATACAAAACGGCAGGGTAACCAAAACGGTGCTTCTACCAGCAAGTGAACCTGTGGTCCACCACAGTATGTGTCAGTGTGTCTGTGCGTGTGTGTGTCTGTCCATCTGCATACATCAGTCACCAGAGAGTATCACTTTATGGGGCCTATTCGCGTTGTCATTGTCAAACCGCACGGTTCAGAAGTCGATGAATAATACAGTATGTGTGAAAAACACATATTCTCATTCTCTCTTGCATAGAGTATTGTTTAAACCGCATCTATAACAAGTTCCAAACCGCACGGTTTAACATGCAGGCCGCCCGGGTTGTACTTGCTTTTGAAGTGGAATGGCCTGAAGGTGGTGCTTGCTCCCTCCAGAGCCTCAGATGGGAAGGAGGGAGAAGCTCCATTTTAGCAGCTGTATACATGTCCCTTCAAACCTCCTTCCAAATAATTAGGGAGAGAAGACTGTGCTGAAAAGGAGCGCACCTGAGGTACCGTGGGAAAATATGCTAATGGTTATGCAAAGTATATTTAAATGAGTCACACCTCCTAAAATATTTGTACAGGGTATAGGTTTCAAACCCAAAAGGATAAAAACACACAACCTCTGCCATTCAGGTCAGCAGCCATAACATTGAACTAAACCTGATGCTGAAAATGCTCTTGTCACAGCATACTTTTGAGCTCTACTACTCACACCTGTAGCCCCCTCCCCTGGCTTTCTTTAAAAGCAGACCACTTCCACTTCCTGGCTGCAATGTTTCCGGTGCATAAAAAAGAGCACACCTGAGATACCTGGGAGATATGGGTCAGTGACGTTTCCCAGCATCTGGCTTAGTTCAATGCTAGAGCTGCTGCCCTGAATAGCAGTTGTTGTGGCCTGGGTTCTGATCCTGTTGGATCTGACAACAGTACTCCCTTCAAATAAGTGGTGTGACTCCTTTAAATATACAGCCATTAGCATATCTCGCAGGGTAAATCAGGTGTGCTCCTTTTTCAACACAGGCATGTCTCACAAATTTAATTGGAGGGAGGTTTGAGCGGACATATATACACAACTTGGGACTAAATTGGCAGTCGTCCTCGTCCACCACCAAGTAAAAGTCCCATTTCAGGCTCTGGAGGGAACTTGCAATTCCCATCTCGCCTCCTTGAGGTGGTGAGAAGCAGTTTAGCCTTTTGCAGTTTTTGGAGCTACTAGAATTCAGCTAGTTTGCAGACAATGCGAGTTTGGTCATTCCGATTTGATTTGCACTGCCAGAATGAAACCGCTTCTAAAAAATCATTTCCTGCGTGGTTTGAACATGCGAAAAGGGATAACAAATACCAAAACCTGCAAATCCGATTAGAAAAGGTTCTTTTGACATGGATTGACACAAATCGGAGCTACAAGAATAGACCCCTGCAGTATGTCTCTCTGTGTGTGTCAGTGCATCAGTGTGTTTTTTCCAGTCTATTTGTTTGCGTCAGTCAGTGTGTATGTGGTTGCCAGTGGGCGCCAGTGGTTGTAGGTGTGCTCTGCCTCACACCTCCACAGGAGCCAGTGGTTGCAGGTATGCTCTTAGGAGGTGCCTCACATCTCCATGGATTCCAGTGGTTGCAGGTGTGCTCTCAGGAGCTTCCTCACATGTCCATAGGCGCCAGTGGTTGCAGGTGTGCTCTCAGGAGCAGCCTCAAACCTCCACGGGTATCAGTGGTTGCACGTGTGCTCTCAGGAGCTGCCTCACACGTCCACGGGCACCAGTTGTTGCAGGTGTGCTCTCAGGAGCTGCCTCACACCTCCACGGGCACCAGTGGTTGCAGGTGTGCTTTCGGGAGCTGCCTCACATGTCCATAGGCGCCAGTGGTTGCAGGTGTGCTCTCAGGAGCAGCCTCACACCTCCACAGTCTCTAGTGGTTGCAGGTGTGCTTTCAGGAGCTGGATGCTGCTCAGGATCTTCTTCTGATGCCCAGAAAGTGTGACACCGACCAGGTGAATGTCTCTAAAAGGGGAGAAAGAGAAAAGCCATTAGAAAATAGTGATAGTCTGAGATGGAGAGAGATAGAGGGAGAGAGACTGTGATAGTCTGAGAGGGAGAGAGACTGTGATAGTCTGAGAGGGAGAGAGACTGTGATAGTCTGAGACGGAGAGAGAGAGGGAGAGAGACTGTGATAGTCTGAGATGGAGAGCTAAAGGGACAGAGACTGTCAGAGACATATAGAGGGTAATTCTATAATGTGCGGCCACTTTGTGCAATATAGAAATACCTCCATAGTGAAATACTGTTGGGGAGTGTGAGACACAGGGGGATGAAAAGGAAGAAAGACCGTTGAACAGTGTGTGAAAGAAAGACACATTGGCATTGTTAACATGGAAATAGCTGATTGAACAGAAGTGGACCCAGACAGATAGAAATGTCTGACAGTTCCATGTTTATCAGAAAAGGGGGGGAAGGGACACACAAATTGATTGTGCCCCTAAAAGAATTCACTAAACTGCACACCACAGGTGTAAAATGTAACTTTTAATAAATTGACTTAAAACATATATTACCAAAGATAGGTGTAACGTGAGTTAAAAATAAATTAAATCGAATATTAAATATATATCTCGTGCATCTATGTCATCTAGTGTGTATAATGGTAATAACCCAGTTAATCAACTATTAATGGTGGGATTGAAGGCATAGGATGCAATAGGTCAGGCTATTTGCCCCTCTGTATCAGCTGTTAGATCAGATGGTAACTATATGATAGTCAGCGAGACCAATAAGGTAATAGAAAGAAATATAGTGATATCCAGACCTCCTAAAATGAACATATAATTAAATGATTCCGTAAATGGATCTGTCACTTGAGGTGCATAACCTGTGAATACAGGAACTAGCACTCACAGTCCCAGTGTTGATGAGTGCACACCATATACATACACATGGGGTAGGAGGAATGGCCACAGTGCTCGCTGACTGCACAAACTAGACTGAATTCGCCAAGTTCTGTGATCTAAACATACTGAGACAGCAACCTAACAAAACTACATTAAAAACAGCTCCAAGTAGGAGACTGACAACATTGCACGTCCAACGCGCGTTTCCCTCCAGCAAAGGAGCTTCTTCAGGGACAAATTTTACTGGGGGGGAGAGGACTGGACCCTTATATACCCTGTCAGTACCTTAATGACACGGTTGATTACCGTCAGCTGTTGCGCATGCGCACTGAGCTCAAACCCACAGAAATTAAATAAAGTATCAAAATCATCCTAATAGTGGGTATTAGAAAGCTCTATGATCATAATACCTCGAATGTACCACTCTTATTGTCCTCCCGATCGTTGCCCGAGCATCTACCAACTGAAATGTCCCATGAGAGGCGGCAATACTGACCAATCCCTGCTTCGTATCGAAGCAGAATGGATTTACAAGTTGAAAACTAGGAGTCCAAACGGACTCAATGAAGGGTTCACCTTTACACCTTTTATTTAAATCCGGTTCTATGGTTGAACAATTATATCTTCTTATATATATTGTTCTCCCTGTGTATATCACCATTCATGCCTCTCCTTATGACCAGTCTGGTCATTATCTATGTTGGCTGTGTTAGTGGCCAGCCCTGGTATTGGTTGAAATTACTCTATGACTATTATTATTATTTCTTCAAATTAGTGACTATAATACCATAGTTGTAAACCCTAGTTTTGGGTTTATCATGTGTGTAATTCATGTGCTGATTCATTTATAATTTTGTAAATACCAGATACAAACTTTATGCATGTATAATTAAGGGTTGACGTTTTTGGTTACCTGAACCAAGACAGCTATATCGAGCTCAATGGGACATTGCCGTATATCGCGCATGCGCGAAAACTTAGAGAAAATGTCTTGTTCTGAAGTAATTATGATGCGCACGTGTAAGCTGATCGCAAGGTATTGCAATGCACAGAAATGGACTGGCATTGAACAGCAACCTTACGTATGGTCATTGAATGACATCCAGATACATGTAGTAACAGGAATTTAACGGTATGAACCAAGAACAGGGCAACAAGGGTATTAGTCCTGACATAGTGTGACAGTTCATGTCTATTACACATACTGAGTAGTAGAAGTCCCCAGCAGGTATGTGTTACTGGGCAATGTGTCATTGAAAAATGCAGAAATGGACCAAACATTCTAATTCAATAAAGTAAATATATAATTATACATGCATAAAGTTTGTATCTGGTATTTACAAAATTATAAATGAATCAGCACATGAATTACACACATGATAAACCCAAAACTAGGGTTTACAACTATGGTATTATAGTCACTAATTTGAAGAAATAATAATAATAGTCATAGAGTAATTTCAACCAATACCAGGGCTGGCCACTTACACAGCCGACATAGATAATGACCAGACTGGTCATAAGGAGAGGCATGAATGGTGATATACACAGGGAGAACAATATACAGTATATAAGAAGATATAATTGTTCAACCATAGAACCGGATTTAAATAAAAGGTGTAAAGGTGAACCCTTCATTGAGTCCGTTTGGACTCCTAGTTTTCAACTTGTAAATCCATTCTGCTTCAATACGAAGCAGGGATTGGTCAGTATTGCCGCCTCTCATGGGACATTTCAGTTGGTAGATGCTCGTGCAACGATCGGGAGGACAATAAGAGTGGTACATTCGAGGTATTATGATCATAGAGCTTTCTAATACCCACTATTAGGATGATTTTGATACTTTATTTAATTTCTGTGGGTTTGAGCTCAGTGCGCATGCGCAACAGCTGACGGTAATCAACCGTGTCATTATGGTACTGACAGGGTATATAAGGGTCCAGTCCTCTCCCCCCCAGTAAAATTTTCCCTGAAGAAGCTCCTTTGCTGGAGGGAAACGCGCGTTGGACGTGCAATGTTGTCAGTCTCCTACTTGGAGCTGTTTTTAATGTAGTTTTGTTAGGTTGCTGTCTCAGTATGTTTAGATCACAGAACTTGGCGAATTCAGTCTAGTTTGTGCAGTCAGCGAGCACTGTGGCCATTCCTCCTACCCCATGTGTATGTATATGCTGTGCACTCATCAACACTGGGGCTGTGAGTGCTAGTTCCTGTATTCACAGGTTATGCACCTCAAGTGACAGATCCAATTACGGAATCATTTAATTATATGTTCATTTTAGGAGGTCTGGATATCACTATATTTCTTTCTATTACCTTATTGGTCTCGCTGACTATCATATAGTTACCATCTGATCTAACAGCTGATACAGAGGTGCAAATACCCTGACCTATTGCATCCTATGCCTTCAATCCCACCATTAATAGTTGATTAACTGGGTTATTACCATTATACACACTAGATGACATAGATGCATGAGATATATATTTAATATTCAATTTAATTTATTTTTAACTCACGTTACACCTATCTTTGGTAATATATGTTTTAAGTCAATTTATTAAAAGTAAAATTTTATACCTGTGGTGTGCAGTTTAGGGAATTCTTTTAGGGGCACAATCAATTTGTGTTTCCCTTCCCCCCCTTTTCTGATTCACTAGTCAGTTCACAGTTTGCACCCACAATCTGATTACCACATTCACTATTTAACTACCCAATTAGTATGGTTTTTGTGATCATGTTTATGCAGCAATAGATAAACAGAGAGCAGTAGATGCACACAGATAGACACATCTTGCTCACTCTGCCGTCAGGCTTGAGATAACTTCCAGGCTTGTGTATCCAGCTTTGTCAAAGTTCTCTTTGTACCTCTCCATCTTAATGGCTTCTAGCCAGTCATGGGGGGAGGAGAGAGAGGGTAAATCTGGGGGGCAGTTACTGAGAAGCGGTTGTGAGGGTCTGAGGGAGAAGAGAGAGAGAGAGAGCAGATGTCAAACTGGGCTGTGTCACCATCTTAGCAACATTCCATTATACCTCTGCCCTGGTCCTGTTCTGGAGTTTTCTAACCATTCCATTTCCAGCCCTTCTGCTCACATTCCTGAATAGGGACAATATCGACCATTCTGCAACTTTACAGCATACAGGAAAAGCCACCAAGCTCCCCAATCTCAATCACTAAGTAATTTGGCACAAATGTTGGTGTCTGAATTAAATTACCAACATGTCTTTACATTCCAATATTCCAGACTATGAGAAAGTATTGGTAATAGAGGAAGCACACAGGAGACTTTGGTTGAGTTAACTAAACTTCTGCTGTATTAAGGCATCAGAGCAGGTATATACATATAGTAATGTTTCAGGACTATCCAGTCCTTTCATGAAGACATGATGTGTATGGTCTGAAGAAAGGACTGGATAGTTCTGAAACATTACTATATCGTATATACCTGCTATGATGCCTTAATGCAGCAGAAGTTTATTTAACTCTACCAACGTCTCCTGTGTGCTTCCTCTATTACCAATACTTTCTCGTGTCCATGTGGATCAACAGAGGGTGAGCACCAAGGAGGAAAATATTGATAACTTTTTTCTTTAAAGCAATGGTGTGCCATTTTTTCACTCCAACTTTTCCCAATATTCCAGTCTATAATTATAGCACTAGTGGATCATCCCATTGCGTTACCTGACATACTATTACAATCACTTGATTATAGTTTGTTTATGAGCTTTGTGAGTGCAGCACAGCTCCAGGGAGGGTTGTGAACGTTTAACTATCAGCAATATGTTTTGTTCACAAATCTTGTGAATCTGCCATTTTTGTTCATGTTTTGCAGAAACATTTGCAATCCCAGTACGCCCAGTTCTCTCATAATGCACCCAGCCCATTCACATATGCTGAGCTGGCAGGAGGTTAGTAAGGATGGAATCTCCATTGAGAGTTCTGGCAGTGAGCTCTCACCTGCTGCTGGAAACTCCCACTGTTTTCAAGCAGCTCGGATTCCTGATCATGCGGTCTAAAGAGCTGACAATCTGCTCAAAACGTAGCCTCTGGGAGCGATCTCGTTGCCAACAGTCTAACATTAGCAGATGCAGAGCGCTTGGGCAGTCTGGAGGAGGGGGGAGCCGGTACTCTTGCTCAAGAGCTTCAAATACCTGGGAAAGAAATTAGTGACTTAAAAATATAGAGGTGAACAAAATGACAGACACTTGACTAGCTCAATAATGGAGCCCTGCTGTTCTCTCTGTGATCTACATGTGGCGTTCAGCAGTTTTTGGTGTCTTACTGTAGAGTGCAAATGTTATTTTAGTGACCTGCAAGGGTAGCTCTACTGGTCTCCCTTATCATCAAAGGGAAAAGAAGAACTGGATCTTACTCACTAGCCCATAGTTTTGGTACCTCAACAAATGGAGATCCATATTTCTCCATGGGACATAAAGAGTTTTTATACTCATGGTGGGGCAATTACAAGGAGTAATGCTAATTCCCATTTCCTATTAACAAGGTGCACTTTGCTATTGTCCTTGGCAGGCGTGGCCAACTCCAGTCCACAAGGGCCAACAACAGGTCAGGTATTAGGGATATCCCTGCTTCAGCACAGGTGGCTCACTGATTGAGCCACCTGTGCTGAAGCAGTGATATCCTTAATACCTGGCCTGTTGGTGACCCTTGCAGACTAGAGTTGGTCACCCCTGCTCTATGGCATCAATATGGGCTTGATGTTATCAATGAGGAGGATGGGTGGAGGGGAAGGATCTCAGTTCTTCTCCAGTAGGACCAGTAATGGTAATCAGTGTTATTGGGGCAGGGGTTGTGGCTGCATATTTGTATATTATTCTCCATTATATAAAGTTCTGCTGCTCCTAAGGCCTGGGAGATAAGATCATTCTATACTTGGCTATATCCATCAGCAATGTGGGAGACTGTGCTATATTCCCTGGACCTCTGTGTGCAGTCTTGCTGTTTTTCATGTTACCAGATAGGGGGACTCCATAATTCTCTTGGTTCAGGAGTGGATAATATATAACAAACAGATTCTAATATATATTTATCTCACCTCCTGATTGCTCATGTCCCAGTAGGGCCGCTCCCCATATGATGTCACTTCCCACATGACAATCCCATAACTCCACACGTCACTAGCACTGGAGAACTTGCGATGCTGATGAGCTTCAGGGGCCATCCAACGCAAAGACTGCCTTCCCCCCTGAGAGAGAGATGCCGATAAGAAGGGGGTCGGTGTACCAGTGTTATGTTCTATTTGAGTTTATAAATGAGTGTGGTGGTGATGTAAGGGTTTGCTCTGTTATAGGGAGGTGTTGATAAGTTATTAATCAGGGCTGCGATATTAACCAATCAGTGCTACAGATATGACCCTGACCAGTGATTGTGAAAAGGGTTTTTTATATGCACATCTTTATATATAATATACAGAGGGACTATTAAGTTTTTATAAGAATAGTAGTTTTGTTTTAAACTGTTATGTTATTATAAGATGGGATGTACAGATGTTGGTATAAAAGGGTCTACACCTCTCCCGGTCCACGCAGCCCAGACACTTTGCACACCAGTTGTCCATTCACCAGGACACTGCATGCTGTAAGACAGCGGTGAATATAACTCCTTTCTGAGAGATAACGCATTCCCGATGCTACTCCACGCAGCATTGAGACCATCTGCAGGGCAGAGAGACCGCCCTCACACTGCTGAGAGACAAAATGAGACAGTCAGACAGAGACACGATCCAAAAGAGCATCTAGACCAGGACTGCACAACTCTAGTCCTTGAGGGCCGCAAACAGGCCAGGTTTTCAGGATATCTCTACTTCAGCACAGCTGGCTCAATTAGTGGCTCAGTCATACTGAGCCACTAATTGAGCCAGCTGTGCTGAAATAGGGATATACTGAAAACCTGGCCTGTTTGCGGCCCTCGAGGACTGTAGTTGTGCAGGCCTGATCTAGACAATCTGTAGGACTAAAAGATTGGCCTCATATACTGTAGCTTGAAGACAAAATAAGAGAAGCTCAGGCATATATTTACTGAGAGGTGCAATTCAGAAAGACACATTCTGCACCAGGATACACCTTTAAAAGAAATCCTTAATTGTGCATGCAAGTGAATACACATTGCCTTCAGACGATCAGATGTCTTTCAAACTGCTGTTGTGACACCAGGAAACACACACAAATAGTACAGAAAAAAAATTTGGGCACACAGACAGTCGCACCTACACCTTGCACCCAGCTGTGCCAGCACGCACCCTTAGGTAGGCATCGAGGGCTCCGTTCTCCATGTGTTCTGTGAGGATCATGATTGGCCGGCTTCGGGTCACGGCTCCTTCCAGGCGCACCACGTTAGGGTGATCAAATTGTCCCATGATGCTTGCCTCACTCAGGAACTCTCCCCTCTCCCTGTCTCCACTCCCTGAGCGTAATGTGCGGATACACACAGATATCTCTCGTTTTCCCGGAAGGCACAGCCGGCCATGGCACACCTCCCCAAACTCTCCTGAGTGACACAGAAACATCAGTATGGATGGTAGACAGGGACCGCCTGGCCCACCTAGTCTGCTCCCTGCCTCCTCTTATTAATATATATATATATATATATGAATGGGTTCAGATCACATCAGTGTAATAGGAGCAAAGTGATTCCCGATGAAGGCCCACACAGACTGGGACCTTAGCACTGTGTTCATTTGTATAATAAAGATGTAGCTTCTATTACACAGATCAGGTCTGAACCAATATGTTGGAGTGTTCTGTTGTGTGTTGATAATTTGCACACACAAATGCTCACACTGGTATACTTGCTTTTACTTTACTCCAATCTTGGTGTGTATATCTGTTTCTCTTTGTACCTGTATCGATATTTAAGACAATCCCAATAATGTTTTCATTACTTCACTGTTTTAGACTAGTTGCAGAAATAGAGGATGTCCCCCGGCGCGTAGACTCAGATGATAAGTTCAGACATGGAAAAAAACAGAAAACACAGCAGTGTATTATGGGTAACAAATGACCAAGCGTCCACTAAATAAATGTAGGTCACTTACACGTTCTGTAGTTGGTTTGTCTCAGATCTATGTATATGTCTATACTCCCAGTTTGTTAGTTGAGAATGATATCTTGATAAAAACAGAAGAGAAAAAACATGGCATAATAAAGTGTAATAAAAATGTTTTGGCATAAAACAATATTGCACTCAAAACCACTCTTTCACATCAGCATTGTGAATAGCTTTCCAGCATGGGACGGCTCAATCATAACCCACCGGATCTCTTTCACCTCTTAGGCCGCGCTTACGGCGATGTCGCATCAAAACAAGTTAACTTAACCATGGTGTGCTCCGGCTATGTTGCATCAAAACAAGTTAACTTAAGCCATCGCGTGCTCCTATAGTAGGTACGACCGCGACGGTGCGACAGCTTGGCCGCGATCAATGGAAGTCAATGAAAATTGATTTTTCGGCGACTGCCGTCGTGACGTCAGCGGGCATGTGAGCGAGCACGTGAGCGGTTCAGTCAATGAGGGCGAACCGCTCACGGCCACGCCCCTGCCACGCTCCCTGGTCGCCATCTCTTGCCTCCTACACTATAGGCAAAAAACGCTGCTACAACGTCGCTGTAGCCAGGACTATAAGTGCGGCCTTACTATCCACAATGGTCGTCTCCTCTAGGTGGATATTTGGTGGTCCAGCTGTCCTCCCTTTCCCCCTCAGCTCGTGCACAGCCAAGGAAGGGCAGTATGGCAGCGGTCCCCTCCAGAACGGGTCTGCGTCCGTGCACAGACACTCGTGGAAGCCGGCAGCTGAGAGGTGAATGTGGAGTCTGCGCGTTGCTGAAATTACGGTGGTCTGTGAGGCACAATCTAATGCGTTTTGCACAATGCTTCTTCAGGGATGTGCATGAGCCGAGGGTGAAAGGGAGGACCACCATAGATCAACCTAGAGGAGGCGACCATTGCGGACAGTAAGAGGTGAAGGAGATCCGGTGATGGAGACCCAGTGGATCCCAATTGCGTGTGAACCAAGCGATGGGAGGATTGAGCCATCACATGCTGGAAAGCTATTCACAATTCTGATGTGAAATAGTGGTTTTGAGTGCAATATTGTTTTATGCCAGTCATTTTTATTACACTTTATTATGCCATGTTTTTTCTCTTCCGTTTTTAACAAGCTATCATTATCAACTAAGAAACTGGGAGTATAGCCATATACATAGGTCTGAGACAAACCAACTACAGAACGTGTAAGTGTCCTACATTTATTTAGTGGACGCTTGGTCATTTGTTACCCATAATACACTGCTTTGTTTTCTGTTTTTTTCCATGTCTGAAATTATCATCTGAGTCTACACACCGGAAGACATCCTCTATTTTCTGCAACTTGTCTTTGGAGGGACGTTCAACTCTCTCATTGGACTCTGGCAGCTGGACTTAAGTATTTCCCTCCTATACGGGAGATTAACTACATTGGGAGCTATTGATGTGTTTACCTTTACAGGAGTAAACACTTTAGCCACTTTCACATTTTTGTACATACTGTAACACTCCACATTAATTACGTATAGTGATTAGCGCTGCTCTTTTTCTTTTATTCATGTGTTAGACTAGTTGCAAGTCTGATTCATGCATCCATTATGCTTTAAAGTTTTCACATTTCTTCAGAGCTTGCCATCCTCCAGGCACCAGCCCAACCCCTTGTTTAGCAGTGAACACAATCACTGGAGTTGTTAAAGATTCTACAAGTTGTGGTCCTGTCTTTTTCAATACCAAAAACGTAAGCAGAAAAGGGCAGCATAGTTATTAATCGGGGGTGTATAGTCAGCTCTGAAGCAAAGTGTGACTGCTGTGTGCAGGGGGACTGAAGGAGGTGAATGTAACTGAGAGCCTCAGCCGTAGTGATGTGGAAAGCCTGTATGGCCCACCCAATACCTGTGCCAATCACATCCTCAATCTTCACAAATGACACATCAATCTCACGGGCAAATTCCCGCAGTGCCTCCGTGGGGTCCTCGTACGTGGAAGGGTCAATATAATACTTCACCCCCAAACCTGAAGGCAAATAGCAGTTAATGTGTGTGTAGGTGTGTGCAAATGTGTATCTTTTTACTGGTCATATCTCACATTGATATTGGTGTAGCACTGTCTGTAACCATTAGCATTAACACAGTACTTTCTTCTGTATGTCCAAGAGAATCATTACTGCTGTATTTCTTGCATTGTCTGTGATTATAAATATGTGTCTACCACTGTCTGTATCTGTTTTCAGCATTCTCTTAGCTCTGCCTGTTTATGTCTACTGTACCGGTATATCATATATATATCATATCATATATCATTAGAAGTGTATATCTTGTACATTTAGTGTTTAGCTAGCATGTATAGTATATGTGTGTCTTTGTAGCACGTTTGTTTTATACTCACCTCTGGAACTGATATAATGCTGCAGTCTGTCAGTATACGGTGTCTCTCGTCTTTTACTGAGAATATACAGGGAGAAAGACACACTTAAAAAAGATAGAAAGAAAGAGGGGCCTATGTACAGTATTGAGAGAGACAGAGACAGAGACAGACAGAGACAGACAGAGACACACGGTGAGACAGTGAGAGGGGAGAGAGAGAAGGAGCGAGACAATTACAAGAGAATGAGAGAGAGGGTAAGGCAGTTACAGGAGACAGAGAGAGAGGATGAGAGAACAATTACAGGAGAATGAGAGAGCGAGACAGTTACAGGAGAGAAAGCACAAGCTTTAACCTCTTGAACAGGAGGATCAGGATGAGCATAATACAGATTCCAATGAAGGCCAGAACACCAAGAGATGACCCCACAATAAGAGGCAGCTTGTCCCGGGAGAGGTCTGACTGCTCTTCACCTACAGGTATGGAGTGAAATGTGGTTACAAGTCCCGGATAAAGACAGTGTGTTGTTTTTTGTTTTGACTGGTAAATAAGTGTAACAATGTGTACTGATATATATTTGTGGAGTGTTGTATTCCTTTTGTCAAGTATTGTGTTGTATTAGATATGAAGTCGCATTCAGATTAATATTGTGAAATCTATCACTTAGTTGATTTGCGTGACATGAAATAGTCAACATTGAAATGAACTACTGTTGTATGGGACAATACTTTACCCCTGCAATGTGAGGAAGTAAATAGTCTACTTTTACTGAAGACTTTGCTCTTCCTTTTTGCATTACTACTATATTATAACATTATTCTTTTTGTCCCCTTTACATTATTGTGTAAGGTGTGTTGAGTCTTGTATTGTTCTATTCTACGCATGCCCTGCATTTCTTTGAAGTATATGCATTTTATTTATTGCATATTGGATTTAAGGCGCTATTCCAGTTTATCACTGAGCTTTTTTATTTTCTCAGAAATATTCATTTCTTTATGTGTGTACAGTATCACTGAGCCTTGTAACAAAGTGCTATGTAATATTTAGCAGTATATGGACAACTGGTGTTGTGTTAAGTTTCTTACCCCCCTGCAGAGTCTGGAAGTACATGTTTCCACTGTAGAGTCCGTACCCACGTTCTGTTCTTGCTCTCACCTGGAAGGAATAGATTGCCCCTGGGTTCAGACCACCAACTGTTGCAGTATTTGTTTCACTGATGAGAGAGAGTGACTCCCCCTCGTCTGCCTGTGGAGACATGGCCCAAAGTCAACAACTGTCTGAGCCACATGAGACAAACATTGTGCCATGTTAATATGGGAGCTAAGTTACTCCTGGCCAGACTTTACAAAGAGGGAATCTTTGGTGACAGAAGAAGAATGGAATGTTGTGAGAAGTGGGAGAGATGTAACTGGTGGGATCTAGAATAAAAGTTGGGATCCACTGTTGGGTATTGTTAGTGATGAGCCTCTGAGGTGTAATATGATGTAGTACAGTAGTATCGAGATGTATTATGTATGAAGAAGTATCATGGACCGGCACTCAAAAATGAATAAACAATTACATTTATGCAAAATACATTATTTTAATCTAAACCAAGAATCAATTTAAATACAAAAAGTCGTATGAAAAAGTTAGAATTACACATAATTACTGTATCAAAAAAGTATTGCATAGCAAGTCAAACGTGTAGCATAGTGAATCATAGCAACGCTAGCGTTTCAAGGCCCCTGGCCCTTTCCTAGTGCAATCTTGGGGATTGATCATAGCAGTGACATATTTATAGTAATAGCAATATGTGACTCATTCAGATTTCATGTGTTCACAAAACCCTGGGTGTGATTAGCTGACAGTAGTGGTGAAATGCCATGTGCTACAGTGCGTTTAAGACCTGAGAATATTGCTGGTGGGATCCTTAGGCTAGGAATTATAAGACAGATGTCTATGGTAACAGATGTAGGATGTGCTGTATTAGGACCTGCACACAGAGGATGTGTCAGTAGATGGTAGGATGCAATACCTTTTCCCGGTATCGCAGCTGATAATCAAGGATCTTTCCATTTGGCTGCTCCGGCTCTGGCCAAGACAGAGTGATGCTTTGCATAGATCGGCTTACCTGGTGTATGATGGGAACTGCAGAGGGGACTGTGTGAGATAAAGACAAAATCAGAGAAATCCATGGGAAGGGAAAAGGCAAGGAGAGGGAGGGGAGATAGAGAGGTAGAGGGAGGGGAGGGGAGATAAAAATAGCATAAAGACAAAGAATGAGATGGAACATATTTTATCGTGTATCATAAAAAACACATACAAGATAAACACACAGACACACTGTGCTCTACACTGTGACATGTGACTGGAGGGAAGGTGACGCTTGGCCGGAGCTGTCGCTTTGAATTTGGGTCACCTCATCACCGCCTCTTGCAAGTCCCCCACATACAGTATAGAGAAAGCATCACAGAAACAGATTTCAATTAGAGTGTAGGGCCTCAGGGCAAGAGAGACACTCCGAGACAGAGGCAGGAGAGAAAGAGACGGAAAGAGAGGGTAAAGCAGAAGCACGGAATGCATGGAGAAAAGAGAGGGAAGAAAAGAGAAATATAAAGAGAAACTATAGAAGCATAAAGTACTTATAGGGGGCATCAGACATGCACAAATTGACACAGAATCAACTACACAAACATAAGCATATACAGTACTTACACATCAATCCCACATAAACACATGCAAACATGTTCCAAGACAATCTGATATACAATGCACAACCCAAACATATATAACAGATTTGCCTGCTGTGTGTGATAGATTCCCATTCATTAATCCACACAACAGATCGTATTACAGTACTGTAATAGATAACATCAGCCACCTAATGGACGAGAGGCAACTTGTACCATACATTATTTCTCCAAACTGCGACAATGTTTTGTTTGTAATCATTTTAAAACAGTTATTTATGTAATCTAATAGAAGCACAAGATATAATTATATTCAGAAGTCAGCTGCTTTCATCAATATCTTGCCCTCACTGTGGTCCAAGCTAACATACCAAACAACACCCAAGCTGATAACCAGAAGACATACCTGTATAATCACTTTATGTATTTCTTAGAACATTCACTTATCAGGACATTGCTTCCCTTAGAATAACCTGATAATGTTACTTACTAGGACTCTAACTAGCAAACGAATGATGAAACTTAATTTTCTATCACTTTAAACAAAGGACAAAGCTGCCTCAATGTAGGCTAGGTGTCGTCTCACCATAGCTCTCATCCAATGAACCAATGGCTAGATTGGCATAGGACAGTGATAGTGATATCACAATAATGATCTGAGCTAGGAATACCCAATGATCCAGTTCATTGGATAAGGTACGATCATAGAACCATGGACTCCACTGTGATCCTTGTATAATATCCAAATATCTCACCACAAGCTACAATGCCATATTTGCTTTGAGAGAGACAGTGCTGATGAGGCAAACCTATTGGTGAAGAATTTCTTATTACTCTCTCTTACACAGCACTCCATGCCTCACCTGACTGACTAATGCTGACGTTCTGGGATGCATATTTTGGTTGCTCAGGGCTCAACTCTGACACTTGGTTGACTGCCTGGACCTCCAGGGTATAAGCTACCCCAGGCAGGAGCCCTGATAGGTGAACCCGTGTCTGTGAGAGCCCCACTTGACCAGGCTGGAATGTCACTCCATCCCCACACCGTAGGCAGCGTCCTGTCATACACTCTTTACATGCTACTGAGTACATGACCTCCACACGGCCTCCCATGTCTTTGGGGGCCCTCCATGTTAGTGCTACAGCACCAGGGCCTGTCACCTCATAGTTTAAATCACATGGGGCTGAAGGAGGGCCTGAAAGAGAAGAGGGTGGGTAGTTACAGTCAACCCTATGTATCTGCACTGAGACATGTTCGACTTCTTAACCTTTCCTCTACCTAATATTCAATGACACTTGTGAAAAAAGAGCAATAACCATTCTTTGAAACCTATGAGTCCTGATTCCAAATAAACATTTGTATCCCAGCATCAGTCAGTGTTTGTACTGGGATGAGTCAGAATGGGCTCAAACGGTCCCAAGCTGTTCCCATATTAAAACAGGATCCTCGGCCATAGCTTTCTAAACCTCGCTATCCAATGTACAAATCATTATTTGCTACTAAAGTTCCACAAACAGGCCCGGCATTCCTCACCTCCAGATCATATGCACAGTAACAGTACCCCCTCACTAAATGGTATTAGCACGAGTGTACTTATTGCTATTGAGCATGAGTAACATGATCTAATCTTCAGAGAAGAACAAGGAAATTATCTAAAAGTAATTTTATAAGAGATCTTAATAAATCATAGAATAGATTCGATTTGAATTATTTTTCAGTATTTGTTAAAATACTTAAGGAACTCATCTGAACTGCAGGCTTTATATTTTGCTCAAGATTATTATATGTTTAAAACATGTCAAGGATCTGTGGCTTTATCTTTGCCTTAGAATTTGACACGGCTCTTTGTTATTTAACATTCATGGTGCTGTCAACACGTTTCCAAATGGTCCCAGCCACATAATTACCCTAAACCCAATTGAGTCATGGGATGTTTGATAAACAATCTTCAGTATGTATGTATTTGCCATAAAAAGCACAAAACATTTTGAAAAGTTCAGTTTGGTACAGGGCACAAAAAGGAGACTTGATAAGGATGGGAAGCTTTAAGTACTGTAAGTACATTCCTCTGCTTTTCCGTACCCAACAGCAAATTATAGTATGCTTTATAGTATGCTATGCAAACATTTTTGTCTATACCCAAATATTCATTTTTGTTGTTCTCAAAATCTACTGCTCCAATTTTTTCCAAATTAGTCACAAATATATTTGTTTGTTTAGCCTGATGAAGGGGACAGCCCCAAAATGTTGTGCACGTTCTTGTCTGCAAAATAAAATTACACATTTAAATGTCAAGTTCACTCAAGATGAATCCCTATTCAGTGTGCCGGAGTATACCTATCCTTACCAAATATATTTGTACCAGAATCTCACCCAAACTACTGCATTTCAGACCAATCTCATTTATAGGCACTCCAAAAACACGAGTTTTAGATCAAACACCCGCTTGACCAATCACTATGTCAACTGCACAGCATGATACACTGAACCCATCACTTACACCTAATTTGAATCAATGGTATGCCATTTAATTTGGGCCACCCCTGTCACATGGTCAGGTCACATGACTCACCAGTGCAGGCGTATTCTGGGAGGTCCTCGGGTGTGCGATAGAAGCCTTTGTGGCACACGCAGCTGAGTGCACCGGGGGTCGTTGTGTTGCTATTACTTGGGCAGGGGCGACAGTGAGAGGTGTAGGGCCCAGGGGGGTTGTAAGTTCCACGGGGGCAGGCTGCAGGGGAGAGATGAGAGGGGTTACACAAAGTAACACAGCTTCACAATTGTACTGTCCAACATGAGACAACATTCAGGGAGGATTGGCAGGACAATGGTGAGATCTTGTCATATTCCATTGACCTACATTGGGTTCAGGGAATATTTTTCAGGGAGAAAGTACAAATACTATTGTGAATTATGAGTTGGTCTCTCACATCCCACAAATATAGCGCACTTAACCATCCTTGTGACAGAGAGCAGATGTGATCCTCTTTCCGTGGGAGATTCAAACAAGTAAATGGTGCTCCACAGTATTGGAAAGGAGAGCACGACCACAGCAAAATGTTCCGTCTTGCTGCCATCACAGAGATAATGGGGGTTATTAATGTTACTGATAGTGCTGATTAGGGCACAATCACATGGAAACCCCTATTCAAATAAAAGAGTTTCTGTGTGGTAGTGTCCAAATATGCACTATCGCAGTTTAATAAATAACCCCCAGAGAGACAGGCTACATCTCGGAATAAAATGTGGTGGAACATTCCACCAAATTTTCTTCATGTGGACTTTGGGGATGGTCCGTATTCTCAGTAGGAACCCAGCCATATAAGGAAAGTATAGGTTTATTTTAGTAGTATATATTGTGAGTCACTAGGAATCAATTGTATCACTAGTGCTATTCTATATTGCATAATACTGTAGGTATATTATTCACCAATTGTAACACTATTCACTTACTGTATAAGTTAAGTGCTTGTTCTTTATTGTGTTTTACATCTGTTAATAGGCAGAGTTCTCCAATCTTCTTATAAAGGAAAACATCCCTCAGTGACAGGTCACGAAGCTGTGACATCCACGCTCACAACACAACTTTACGCGAAACACGAGTGGACGTTATTTTCCCTGAAGTTGAGGCGTATCTTCAAAGCTTATTATATGCAAAAATAAAGTCCAATCTATATCTAATTAGCATAGGCTTAACATCACGTTATTGAAGCATAATGTTTAGGTATGATCTAAATAATTAAGATTAGGTCCCCACATTAACCGTAATGCACTTTTGTAGTTATTAAGATGTAATGATATCTCCTCATCTCCATGTCGTTATCCCATCGTTATCCCATCATTATCTCGTCATTATCCCAAACGGCTGTTATAATGAACACAATGATCTTTACAGGAGAAAACACGACTTACCGGTATGTTTTTGGCCTTTAAAGAGAAGTGTTTAGGTTTGACGTGATGTTAACTTAGGTTAACCCCATAAAGTAAGTCATGTCACTGAGCTTTGTGGATCATTGCCAAGTTTATACATAGATCAGATGCAAAGTGATAAAGCAAACAATACAGATTTTTACACATGGCTGTGTGGAATTTATTAACATTGTTTCATATAGAAGCCCCTATTAAATGACTGTTCTTGCCAGTTATGTAAAGTATGTACCTTAATACAAACCGTTCAGTGGCATAGCAGGATAGGGTTGGTTCCCGTATCACACTTGGGTGCCACTGAGCACTGTATTTCTGCTCCGTCGTTGACCCCTCAAACATTATATGGCTGAACGCGCCATTGCCCCACAATGTCCTCATGTGATTCCCCAATAGGGAACAGCAGGGCTCAGTACATCATGTATTTACTGCACACCACAATCCTACCATTAGCCTCCTCTGTGCAGACACAAACACTAATGAATAAAGAAATGTCTTGTATTATTTAACAGCTTGAGATTCCAAATACAAGAAACAGTTTGGGTGGAAAAAGACTAGAACTAGGGTGCAGTGTATATATATGAATTGAGGTTAAATGGAACGTGTGCAACTTTTTAACTCTTTTATAGACCTCCCTGACAGCCACGAGCATTCCTGTTGATACAAAAAATGGAAGTGTAGCCGAGCCCCCTTGCCTCCAATGCGGGTGCGGGAAGGGGAAGGCTAATGCTGAGCCGCCAGAGCTGCGGGCGGACCAGGGCACTGCAGGGAGCATCTCCGGTAGTGTTGCCGGAAGGCTGCGGCTGTAGCGGGAGCTTCGGAGCTCCGTTGAGGGACGCCGGTACATGGCACCACCATCTTGGTTGGCCGCGCATGCGTGACAGTCGGGTTGCACAGGCGCAATGGTAGCATAGTGCGGCGGCCAATAGAGGTAGGCTCCGCAAGGGACTATGTGTCCCACAATGCTCCAGGGCATGTACAACGTGGGGTCAGCACAGCCAATCGGGCTGCAGGGATAGCGAGGCTCAGAGATAGATACATTCGGCGCGTTTGGGACCATATTTCAGTCGGAGCAGGGACAGCAAGGGGTAAGGTAGTGTCCGGGGAGTACGGCATCCCTGGACTAGGCCAGATACCCACATAGATCCCAGCTAGGCCCAGACTCACCTACGTTTGTGGCTGCTATAGGGAAATCCCAGATAGGGATGCTCCCCTTAGCCTTGTAGTGGCAAATTTTGAGTTAAGGCACCAGTAACGGACGGACGCGGTGTTCGCGCCTTCGGTCTGGCACCATAGGCAACTAGAGACACTTTATAGGGACACACTCCATTGGGAGCCCGCTTAGAGGTGGACGCCTTCGCGAGAGGATTGGAGAGGCCGCATCGTGGGCTCACAGTGCAGTCTGATGTATCGCCATCTTCAGTCCTGGTCTGGACCAGAGACCAGGAAAGGTACCCAAAGTGCACAAACAGCCACACACACAAGAGGGTAGCGCTACTCCTCACATTTGGGAGGGCCTGCTCTTGTGGAGATTGGGTTACAGGTACCCAGGGCACCCTCAGTACTTTGGGGGACTCGCTATTGTGGTGTACTGTTATTGTATTGTGGGGCTGTGTATGTCAGTAAATATAAATTGGGGATACCTGTGTGTGTCTTTATTTACTGCCGGTATTGTTCCCGGGAAGGGGTTATCCAGCTGCACTAGGATCCCTCCAAGGTGGAAGCGCTGTCACCAGATAAAACGCGATCACCCCAGGCTCGCAGTAGCGGAGGATCAGGACTCCTATACGCCAGGCAGGTATCCAGCACATGTATTTCCCTTAGACATGGGGAAAGGGGGCTACAGAAGTATTTGTTAAATTACCTTAATAAGCAGTAGTACTGTACTTCACTGCACAAAAGCATTATTATCCTACCTCTTTTCCCATATTTTAATAATGGAAACACAGTCTCCAAGGATTTTGCTTAATTAAATAAAACAAAAAATAAGTAATAAAGCTTACGTTTTGAGATATTTTATTTTAAAGATTGTTGGTTCTCTAAAGGAGCAATCCATGCAGTATTTTACCTGAGAGGTCCCCAACTCCAGTCCTCAAGGACCACTAACAGTGCAGGTTTTACAGATACCCCTGCTAGAGCACAGGTGGTTCAGTCAAAATGATTGGGCCACCTGTGCTAATGAGAGGCTATCCTTAAATCCCCGACTGTTAGTGGTCCGTGAGGACTGGAGTTGGGGTCCTCTGTTTTTCCTGACCTCAGTAGAGGGTGCTGGTATTTCAGTTGGGTTTTAAGCCCCCCGTCCCGCAGGCCAATAGGAAGCCACTACACATGACGTCACCGCTTCCTGTTGGCCCGCAGAACGCAGGAACTTTGAAAAGCTGCCATAAAATGAACCACATAGCTAAGCCGAAGTAGCTACTGGCACCCTCTACAGAGGTATGTATCTCAGGAAGCAGGGGGGTCCCGAAACTGACATTAATGGGGTTCAGCTCTGGGGACCCCCTGCTTCAATCCTACTGTATATGGGTAAAAGAAGAAGACAATGGCCACCTAGATTGCCGCTTGAAATTCCCCTCTGACATTAGGTTATCTTTCTTGCTTTATTTGAAGCTGCTAATTACGTCGACAGCTGTCTGGCAAATAAGGTAAAAGCTATGATTTTGGTAAGGGAGACGGCACTTCAGCTCTCCTCTAACTGAGAAATGTAGGGGGTAATGCCCTTTGAACATGGTGGCTAGAGATGTGCGGACTGGTTGCATTTTAGTTTTCTAATTGTCTCGCAAAAGCTTGCAAACATTTCACACATTGACAGATGACATTGTTCATCGTCTTAATTATTGATATTATTGTTGATGTTTTTTTTTAAGCAATAATTAAACAATAACACTTGCAGGTTAGTACTATTTTCAAATAAACGTAATCTTTGTGCTAATGGAAACCAATCTGACATTTACTTCCTTTTACTTCCTTCTGAAAGTACCCATCTGTCCTCACCTTGAGCTCTGCGCAGGAAAACATGCAGAGGAATGGGCCAGATTGTGCTATTAAAGAATGGAAACGTATTGTAGAATGCAGCCTCACTCTGTTGTGAAGAATGACATCACATAGCCAAGATGGTGACATTCCAATGTCTACGGCCCATGACTATTATTCACTTTTAATCAAATAATCTCTGTCTCTCTCTTTTTCTGACCTTGGCTCTTATTAAGAGTATCTTAATAAGAGTTCTGAGTTCAGCTCCAATAAAAAAGAATGCCACTAAAATGTTCTCCATTCTTAGGGCCCCTATCCAAAAAGCTCAGGCATTGGGAAGACAACGTCACAGTATAAACAGAGGCCATATACAGTAGAAAGAATAAAATAAAGACATCCACCGGTCTTCCAGCCCCATCTCTCCCCCTCTTTCCTCCTAGCAGGAGATGTGACATTTGAAATCAATTTGCCTAAATTCTAGGTCAGTTGGAAAATCCAGAGAGAGAGAGAGAACAGAAGTAAAACACATTCAGAGAAAGATAGCGTTGTCTGGAGAAAGAGAGATATCCATAGAAAGATAGAACGTTAGAGAGAAAGAGAGAAAGAGATGAGTATATGATAGAAAGGCAAACAGTTAATGTTATATGAGTGTGTACAAACTTGAAAGAGAAGATTATGATTTGAAAAACACTTATATATAGATACTGCCTGAGACGAATGTTTCTAAGTGTTTATGTGTGCCAGTGTGTATGTGTGCTGCATGTGTATGTGTATGTGTGCTGCATGTGTGTCTGTGTATGTGTGCTCAATTTTTATGTGTGCCATGTATGTATGTGTGCCTGTATGTGTACTGCATGTGTATGTGTGCTGCATGTGTATGTGCCTGTGTGTATGTGTGGTGCCTGTGTGTATGTGTGGTGCCTGTGTGTATGTGTGCTTGTTTCACCTACAAACTCACAAGAGACACTTGTTAAGAGGCTGCATGAAGAAAATAATTACAATTGCATCTTTAAATCTGAAACATCTCAAATCCTCCTCAAGACAGAGGAGAGATAGGCCTAAGTGGTCAGATAGATGGAAGGGACGTGAGAAGAGACAAGTTCATTCAATCAGAGCCGTCTTCGTGTTGGGACCACTGTTGGAGGAAAGTAAATGTGTCTCTTGCTGCTGTAAACAAGGCTCACTAGTGCGCAACTCGAGTCCTCAAGCCCCTGCCCCCTCCCCCGGACAGGTCAGGTTTTCAGGATATCCCTGCTTTAGCACAGGTGGTGCAGTCGAAGCCTGGGCCTCTGATTGAGCCACCTGTGCTGAAGCAGGGATATCCTAAAAACCTGACCTGTTGGGAGAGCTTGATCAGTGGAGTTGAATACCCATGCTCTAGTTTACTAAAAACAATTGCAACCAGGATATTCCAGAGATTCTTCACTCACAGCCACCAAAGTCCCAAATCTTCCACCCAAATAAAACATTATTACTAAAGGGATTACAAGGATTATCAGAAATAATCAGGATCTTTCCTGTTAAGAGAAAGGGAGAGCATGAAGTAGAGAGAGTGAAAGAAGCAGGTGGGTGTGGGTGGGGGTGGGGGGTAGGGGGAGGAGGAAAGAGACAGATAAATATGGACATTTCTATGGGCCAACAACAATACAATTACATACTATAGTAATATTATTACTTGCACCATGTTCAGGTATTTGTGACACATTTGTGTTGGATTTAAGATGCTGTGTTGTTTTTGCTGCAGTTCCTTAATTTTTCACAAAAGAGGCATACATCCTAAAATAAAATATGCACGTTGATATTTGTATTTATGTGTACGTAGAACTGTTAAGGTGGAGTACATGCTGATGGCTACATGGAGGATTGTGTGGTAATGTGGTCAAAGTATATGTTGTATAAAAGCATATCATGCATGAAAAATCACCTGTTTTTTTGCAGGGGAAAAAAATCACCAAAACGCGGGGCGATAAGCCACTTATCGCCAGCTTCTCAAACTCGCTCAATTCTAGTACATCTTATAGAGACTGATCACCGCTCTAGAAGGGAGATTTTCTCTCCAAATCGTCCAGCCACAAAAAGTTGGCAAGAAGGTGGTGAGAAGCTGCCGAGAAGCGGACAGACAGCACTTAGAGAGAAGAAAAATACCGCTATCCACCTGGTAGGCCTAAACACCCATCGTTGGGACTAATACCCCCTTCACCCACCACCGCTACCCACAATTAAAAATATACACACTACAGCCCTAATAGCCAGCTCCTAGGCCACCAAAAACATTATAATATTTAATAAACACAATGTACATCCCACCCACCCCACTGTGCCCCCACATAAAACCATTAAATACCACAGGCCAGCTGGGGTCCCCGGATGGTCCCCACAGGTGTCCGTGGGCCCCACAGGGCACCCCGGGTGTTTCCCATCGGTGTCTGGGGGCCCTCGGTGGTCGCTGCTAGGCTCAGTGGGCCTCCAGGTTGTCTCTGTGAGTATCCGTGGGCCTCAATGGGGTCCATGGGTGGTCCCCGTGGTTGTCTGGGGGTCCCCAGGTCGTCCCCACGGGTGTCTGGGAGCCCTCGGGTGGTTCCCAAGGATGTCTGGGGGCCCTTGGGTGCTTCCCACAGGTGTCTGTGGGCCCTTGGGTGGTCACTGTGGGTGTCCAGGGGCCCCACAGGGGTCCCATGATAGTCCCTGGAGGTGTCCCTCAGGTGGTTCCCGTGGGCGTCATGGGGTCCTCGGGTGGTTCCCGTGGGTACCCGCTGCCCTGCGGTACCATTCCTGTATTTAAAAAAAAAATATGGCCTAAATTTCAATAAATACACCTTGCCTCCCCCCCCCCACCAAACACATACAGTACAGAAATGTGCAAAATAACTATTATCCCGATATGGATAATAGATTATTTGCCCATCATGAAACACAACATTATCCGTTGGGCCCGTTGGGGCCCACGGACACCCGCAGGGACCACCTGGAAGCCCACGGAGCCTCACGGGGACCACCTGAGGGCCCTCAGACACCCGTGGGAATCACTCAGGGTGCCATGTGGGGCCCACGGACACCTGCGGGGACCACCCGGGGACCTCTGCCGGCCTGTGGTATTAATCCTGTGTCTAAAATAATAAATATATATATAATGGTTTTATGTAGGGGCACAGGGGGTGGGTTATGTATTGGTTTTTACTACATATTTTATTTTTAATTTTCTACTAGTGTAGATGAGCAGTGAGTCTCCGGAGCAGAACCACATTGATTTCAGATCCGGGGACTCCCTGCTTCCCAAGATAGAGGGCCTGTTATAGGGTGCCGGTATCTCCTATGCATTTCAATGCCCCCATAACGGGGCTTGTATCTCGGGAAGCAGGGGGTCCCCGGACATGAAATCAACGCAGTTCTGCTCTGGAGACCCCCTGCTCATCTATACTAGTAAGAAAATGTAACTGAAAATATTTTTATTTTGAACAGGATTTGCGCAGAGAGAGAGGTGTCTCTCTCTCTCTCTCTCTCTGCAGCAGAATCAACTCGCCGGGTAAGCCCTTTTTGGAGGGCAGATCATCTCGGTGCTGGCTACTCGCCATTTGTTGAAATGTTGCTATTACTGGTATTCAGGGCTCTTTGCATATTGTGACAGCAAAGCTGTAAAAAATGGCGATTTAAAAACCCTGACGATTTTTTCTATCGGACTTTACTGCATGAGGCCCATAGTATAATATGCAGGACATTTAGTCCTCTATTAATGAACTCTGTTTGTTGTGTTTGGCACCCTGGAAGCAGTAAGATAAGGAGAAGATGAGTATCTGGTACCCACCTGAAGATGTTAATTAGTCTGTGATACTACTCTTACCTCGGCACCCAGTTCTGTCCTCGCTCTCTTCTCTCCCTGGGTTGCAGATGCAGCTCCCACTGGAGACCATCCACTCTCCCTCCCCTCCACAGTGCAGCCTGAGACGAGTTGCCCCCAGGGGTTTGGCTCCAGGCACACACCTCCCCACAGCTTCAGCCAATGATGCCCCCCCTTCACCATTGGAAGGGGTCTCAGGGAAGGATCCCAGGCTCCTCACCGTGGCAGGGCACTTATGGAAGTAGACTTTCACTCCAGCCAAAGAGAGACAAGCTCCTGAGTCCACAAAAGCCAAGAAGAAGCCATTCCTGTTTATTGGCCCAAAATCTAAAATTCTCTCATCCATTCTGGGGCCCTGTCCCCCCTTCCCAGGATCCCTTGAGAAACTCTTTCCTGGTCCAATAGTATCCACCTTCACCCAAGCTTCTTCCACCCAGTCCTGTTCCTCAACCTCCGATGCTTCATCTGCTTGGCTATAATAGAGCATGAATGTCTCTCGGCATGCAAGATGACGTCTTCTAGGGGGTGGTCGCAGGCTGGCACAGTCTCTTACTGAGAAGCGTAGTTGAGTGTACACCCGCTTAGCACCTCTGCCTTCAATGTACCCCGTGCGCAGCCAATTGCTCTGATTGGAGCGTTGGGCATATGCATTGCATACCTCATATGTACGCAGTAGGCGCAGTTGACCATCTAAAATGCTGACTTCATCCCACTGAGCGCGAGGAAGGAAATTATAGACAAGAGAAAACTAGGGTTAGGATCATCATGTCAAAAGAGATGTAAAGAAAAAAGAACTATCAGCTGGATAATACAGAATGACAGGATGGCATGGATTACACTGCCATGCCGGAGAAATGTGTTCCTTAGAACATTCTGAAAGCTTCATTAAGGACAAATACATACATACAGTTATATTTGCATATATATATATACACACACTAGTTATCATACAGAATTTCACATTGAGAGCAAACAAAAATAATTCTGATTGTTATAAGGATCTTTTATAAAAAAAAATTGCATAGCCAGTATAACCAACCCCACACCGAGGAGACCCATTAAGGTCGAAACAGTCTGTCTGTGGGTGGGTTTACTGGCTATGCATCTTAACCCTGGCTGTGCTCAAAGCTGTGACCATGCAGCAAGCTTAAGCCTATAGGGGAACCATTTTGTTTTTGAAGCAAAAAGTGGCACTGTGTGCTCATTTGCATGTCATTTCCCAGAATCCCTGGCTGCAGTGGAAGTGCTGTGTGCTGGGTGATAATGGTGAAAGGCGGGGTTGCAGACCTGCCAAGACATGCAAATGAGCATACAGTAATATTTCCATTTTCTAAATATATATATATATATATATATATATATATATATATATATATATATAGTAAATAAAGTCAGTCAGCACTCCAGAAGCTATAGATATGATATTGGTAGGTGCAGGTTCCATACAGAAAGATAAAGTAACGATACCGTGTTTGGATCCACGAAATCAGGAGACAGCACACAAGGGTTTGAGAAGAAAAGTTGTATTTTCAATATAAAAAAAAATTGCATAGCCAGTATAACCAACCCCACACCGAGGAGACCCATTAAGGTCGAAACAGTCTGTCTGTGGGTGGGTTTACTGGCTATGCATCTTAACCCTGGCTGTGCTCAAAGCTGTGACCATGCAGCAAGCTTAAGCCTATAGGGGAACCATTTTGTTTTTGAAGCAAAAAGTGGCACTGTGTGCTCATTTGCATGTCATTTCCCAGAATCCCTTGCTGCAGTGGAAGTGCTGTGTGCTGGGTGATAATGGTGAAAGGCGGGGTTGCAGACCTGCCAAGACATGCAAATGAGCATACAGTAATATTTCCATTTTCTAAATATATATATATATATATATATATATATATATATATATATATATAGTAAATAAAGTCAGTCAGCACTCCAGAAGCTATAGATATGATATTGGTAGGTGCAGGTTCCATACAGAAAGATAAAGTAACGATACCGTGTTTGGATCCACGAAATCAGGAGACAGCACACAAGGGTTTGAGAAGAAAAGTTGTATTTTCAATATATATATAAAATATATATATATATATATATATATATATATATATATATATATATATATATATATATATATTACAGTACTATTCTATCTTGGAGAATTATTGGCATAATATAATATTTCATCGTTACACTTTTCAGAAAACCGATTAAACGTATTAGAACATATTCAATGCTCTCAATTCATTGTAACTCATTTTAACTGCTAGGTATCCTGAACCTTTCCATGTGGAAAGCACAGGTTCAATATATTTATCATCATTGGTAACTCACCCCACCCTCTGGGTAGGTCGCCCAGCCGATCTCTGAGGTTTCTTGGGTCGTATCAAGAAGGATTTCTGTCCAAAAACCAAGGTGGAGATATTAGGACCTTTACTATATACAAAAACTTTGACTTCTGACCGCCAAAGTGTGTCACTTATCTTTGTGTCAAGGTATTGCAGTTTTACCATGAAATATGGGCTGCCAGAGGTATTTAGATCTTGTGTCTCATGTGTTCGGTGTATCAAGCTTATTTGCTCCTACTGTATTTTGATCCATCTGCGTGTCATAGAAGCAAAGTTTAATACATTGTATTCTTCCACAACATGCCATTCTATCTCTTCCACACACCATTCTCTCTTCCACACGCCTTTCTATCTCTTCCACATGCCATTCTATCTTCCACATGCCATTCACTCTTCCACACGCCATTCTCTCTTCCACATGCCATTCTGAATCTGAACCCCTTCAGTGTACATCTGGGTTGCCCCAAAGGCAGATGGATGCCTGATGGGGTTCCCCAAGAGCTGCTCCCCTCTGCACAGGACCAGTGTGCTAAGTGTTAGTTAACATTTGCTTGTACTATGTGGAACCCCAGCCCCACCCACTGGAATGTTAATGAGCCAAGAGGACAAATGACTTTGAATTCACAGCTGCATTCAATCTGAACCCCATTCAGTGTAAATCTCTGTTGCCCCAAAGGCAGACAGCCTTTGGCACAGCCAAAGGGTGTGAGCCATTTGCTGCCGTTCACTGATGTTTGGTGAAGTTAAAGCTTCTCTATTTCAATCAGGAAGACACCAGCCCTTTTATCTCCTGTACCCAAATTTCCAGCTCTATCTGTCCATGAAATGTCTGGAAATTGACTGTATAACCCTATTTTTTATTGTAACCATGTATTGTTATAACTCTGTGCCCAGGACATACTTGAAAACGAGAGGTAACTCTCAATGTATTACTTCCTGGTAAAACATTTTTATAAATAAATATAAATAAATAAAAAATTATCTTTTCCACACACTATTCTACATCTTCCCATCACTTTATTATTCATCCTGTAGGCACCAACATAGTCTGTAGCAGAGTACACTGGGTGGGACATAAAGTGACAAAGTATCAATTTAATGCCTTTTGGTCTTTGTTTCTTACTTCAATTTCTTACTTTCTGTACTTATTTTCTTCTCCGTCACTCTCTTCTTATTCATGGCTATTGTTTATTGTTTTTATGACAGTCTCTTCCCTTCTCTGCCTCTCTCTCCCAGTCTTACTTTATTCCCCATTTGTTTATTGCTCTCGTTCTTTCTGTGTCTCTCTCTGTGGCCCAGATTCACTAAATGATGCTACATTTTGGCCCGCCCTAAGAATGAAGATGTGCTAAAGATTAGCACCCTATAGTGAATATGTGAGTTTTATTCCTATTCATATGTGCTAAAGCTTAGCAGCTTTTAGTGAATCTGGGCCTCTGTGTGTCTCTCACTCGCTGATTCTTTCTCATGAATTGTGGATTTGATGATTTGCAGAAACAGAAAGTAGGTCACAATCATTTAGCAGCTGAGACCAGACATTGTGTGACTGCTGCTGCTGCTACCCTGTGTCCTGCAGTGTATGGGAAGTCTGACACCTATGTGATAAAGTGTTGTGTCTGTGCCTTCCCTGGGGAGAGATTGTTGTATGGAAAAGCATGTGTAACTGACGAGATTCCATCCTTTCTTCCTTAGTGATCCTGTGGGGAAAAGCATGTTGTAGTGTTTGACACAGAAACAATCCTGGCCCTTCACTTGTATATACAAACGTGTGAATTTGTGGGACTATGAGCGTGTGACAGTGACAGGGGAACTAAAAGAGAGACAGAGATACAGATAAATAGAAAGTCAGAGGACAAGAACAGAAAGAGAGGTGGGAAAGTTCCTTTAGATGTGAGTAAGCTGCAGCGAACAAGGAGTGAAAGAGAGGGAAGGGATTATGGCAGAGAGAAAACATGGGTCCCAGAGCACAGGTGGTTTTAGGTATAGTACAATATAGATACAAGTAGAAACATAAGGTTTCAAGGGTTCCCTTTTTGGAAGACAGATGCCAGTCCCTTGGCATACTGTATGTACCAGGAGCCAGAGACAGGCAACTCACTTCAAATGTGTGACACAAAATATTTTGTGAAAAAAACCTTGCACATTTTGCCTAGTTCTCGAACTTTAGTGAAAATTCTGCTACTTCTCCCAGAAATTTTCTATTATTGGAAGTGTTCATAGGCAAGACTGAGACTTCAAGTAACTGATGGGGCCTTACCTATTATTATAATTATTAAATGGAGGGGGGGGGGGGAAGAGTGAGAGAGAGAAACTTTGCCAAATGTTCAGACTGCAGAAATGTGTTGCAGGTAAAACAGATTCATCCATATTAAAGTAAATGTGGGACAAAAAGAGCACACATTTAATATGTAAAGATTAAGCGGGATCTCCCCACCCCCCCCATGCATACACATACATACTCTATATACACTGTATACACACAATATACAAATATGTACACATGTTGCAGATGTAAACACAAATAATGGCATGCAAATAAATACACACACTGTTTACCTTGTATACACACAATGATATACTGTAAACACACACACACATTATATATATATATATATATATATATATATATATATATATATATATATATATATATATATATATATTCTGTATGTTTGCAGGTTTGAAATCTTAACTTCAAGAATTTTGTTTACTAGTCGAATTGAAATTACGAGCAAAGCCCCGAGAAATGCTCCTCCTTAGATTTCTTGGATCAATTTTTCTTTTTTATTTCGAGCTCACAAATATAAAAACCTACGAGGTTTTGCTAAAAAGTTAGAGGTTCGAAAATTTCGCAAACATTTGGAGGAGTTCTCCTATATAATTTTTAGAAATCCAAAACACCAGTGAAACTGCCACCCTTAATACACATATTATACCTAATAATATACAAGTACATCTGCATACTGTATACTCACATAATATACAGAACAACTACATCCATTATGTTTACATACACATAACGATATACACATGCTGTATAAAAACATAACAATATACAATACACAAGTATATACACATGTTGTATACATAATGATATAGAAGCACATGCACATTTTGTTTACTCACCT